>NC_088683.1:255474283-255746783 GCF_028017835.1 Emys orbicularis | reverse complement strand
GTACTGAGATGTCCCGAGGAGCTAAAGACCCTATGTGGGAAAGCTCTAATGGAGGTGCATGCAGTAAAGCCAAACCTCCCAGCTCGGCACCTACGGAGCCCAAGAAAACCTCGGCACCAAGCAGTACAGTGTCACCATCTGCTGTGTACCTATCCAGCACAGCTCCAAGTCATCGGCACTGACAGCTTTGACCCTAATTCCTGGTCAGTGCATGATGCCGTCCCTGGCACCGAGCCTTATGGTTCCACAGCAATTCATGAGGCATGCGGACCTGATAGTGGCCTCAACACCTGGAATTCCCCTATTCAGTACCGACGGTACCCCAGCGAGACCGGGACCAAGCCTGGTAACCACTCCCTGTGGATCAGACCCTCCGTTCTCCAGTGATGAGGAAGAAGAGGATGAGGCAGTAATATACACTCCTCGTCCCTCCTCCCCTAAACCTGGACCCTCTCAGCACCAAACAGCTACAGACATGCGGGGCTAGTATGGTCAACCATGGGCACCGCCACCTATACCCTTCCCACCCAACTGGCCATACTGGGATCCATGGGCAATGTATAGGGCCCAGAACCTCAGGCCCCTTAACCCACCGAGGTCCAAAACAACTCTGTCCCTTTCACCAACTGTCCCAACACACTCAGAGACACAAGAGGAAGAGATAGAGGAGCCTGATGACACACCTGAAGGTGACACCCTGCTGCCCACCCACATATCATCTTCATCACAGGATGAAATGATGATGCCACTCCCCCGCACACACTATGGGGGATGATGTCAAATCTTTTCAAGACCTCTTCAAAAGTGTAGCTGAATCTCTGGACATTTCGTTAGCTGAGCTACAAGAGACCCAACACAAGCGCACAGACATACTCCAGGCATCCCCAACAGCAAAGACAGCACTGCCAATTAATGATGCCATTATGGACCCTGCAAAAATAATCTGGCAGACACCCGCCACAGCCCCTCCCTCCTATAAGAGGTCTGACCATAAATATTATGTGCCAGTGAAAGGGGCTGAGTTTCTATTCATCCACCCTGCACCAAACTCGCTGGTGGTCGATGCGGTAAATCCAAGGGGGAAAACAACACTAGTCCAGAACGACCCCATATGATAAGGACCGGAAAAGGCTAGACCTCTTCGGATGGAAAGCCTACTCCTCTGCCACACACTACTTCCGCATAGCCAATTATTCAGCCCTACTGGCAAAGTACACACATAATCTGTTTACCAAAATTTTGTAATTTATTGAAAGTTTACCTGATGACAAAAGGAAACACTATAAGGCAAACATCTCGGAGGGGTCTCATCGCCAGGACGGCCCTACAGGCCTCTCTTGACTCTGCAGACACGGCAGCACAGTCCATCGCTACATCCGCGGTCATGCACCGGGCATCCTGGCTCCACCTCTCCGGGTTCCCCAGGTTGGTCCAAGCCACCATGGAGGACTTACCCTTTGAGGGTCAAAAATTGTTTGCAGACAAAACCAATATGTCTCTACATACCTTAAAGGACTCCCGGGTGACTTTAAAAACCTTGGGCATCTGTGTATCTGCAAACAAAAAGAAACAAGGCAGGTTTTACAGCCAGAGATTCCGGGCTGTTCCATACTCTCAGCCCCAAAGACAGTATGACCAAGACGTAAACAAAGACAGACCAGAGGTCGGCAGAATCAAGATCAGCCTTTGACATCTCAGCCATCCACCTCCAGACAATCATTTTGAAGGTGTGGTCGAGAGCACGAGACATTCACACTCTGATTCTTGAACCAGATCTGATCCCCAGCCCATTCGGAGACCGTCGGGTAATATGGTGACAGTCTGGAACTGTCAGACAACAGACAAATGGGTTCTGGAGATTATCCAGAAGGGCTACTCCATCCCCTTTATTTCTAGCCCACCTACTCACTCCCTTCCCCCGTCCCTCTGCAGGGAACTCTCTCACAAGCACCTGTTACAACAGGAAATAAACCACCTCGTACAGTTAGGTGTCGCGGAACCCATACTATCTCAACACAGGCGGAGAGGTTTTTATTCCCATTATTTTCTTATTCAGAAAAAGAACGGCAGGTGGAGACCCATCCTGGATTTATGAAAAGTCAACAAATTTGTGAGAACGCAGTTTCAAAACGGTGACTATATCCACAATAATTCTGGCAGTAGAGAAAGGAGATTGGCTTTCAGCCCTCAACTTCCAGGATGCTTATTTTCATATTACCATTCATCTGGCACACAGAAGATTCCTAAGATTCACCCTAGGGAATCAGCATTTACAATACAGAGTGCTACCCTTCGGCCTGTCAACTGCCCCAAGAGTTTTTTTCAAGATTCTCGCAGTTATTGCAACTCACCTCCGCAGACAGGGAGTGATGATTTTTCCATACTTAGACGACTGCCTCCTAAGGGCACCAACGCCACAAGGAGTGATAAACGCCATGCATACCACAATAACCCTGTTCATGGACTTTGAGTTACAAATAAATGTACAGAAGTCCACGTTGGTCCCTGTCCAACAGTTGGAATTTATAGGAGCCTACCTCGACTGTCTCACAGCAACAGCAATGTTACCCCAATAACACTTCCTCACTCTAGTCAACCTAATTTCAACAGTGATGGACAGCCCACAAATGTCTGCCAGAATGTGTTTACAACAGTTGGGGCACATGTTGGCAACAACGTTTGTTATAAAATATTGCAGGCTCCACGTGAGTTTCTTACAGGCCTGGCTTCGAACAGTCTATATACCCCACAGACATTCTCTCAACTGACGCCTCATGATGCCCTGCAGGGTAAAAGACTCGCTAACATGGTGGACACAACCACAGAACATCTGCTCAGGAATCCCTTTCCAATAAAAAGTTCCAACCATGACAATCACGATGGATGCCTCTCTAGTTGGCTGGGGGGCACATTTATGCAACAATATGGGCCAGGGCCGCTGGTCTTCAGCAGAATTCAACCTGCACATAAACTTACTGGAGCTAAGGGCAGTCCGAAACGCATGCGAGCTCTTTCTCCCTTTAATCAAGAACAATGCCATCAAGATCCTTATGGACAATATTGCATGCATGTTCTATATAAATAGCCAAGGGGGAGCATGATCATACCCACTATGTTCGGAGGCAATACACCTCTGGAATTGGTGTATCACCAACAACATAGAGATTTCGGCATCCTATTTGCCGGGATGTCAGAACACAACAATGGACCACCTAAGCAGAGACTTCTCACAAACACACGAGTGGAAGCTGGATCCCGGAATTCTCAAAGCCATATTTGAGCTATGGGGGTTCCCCACTATAGACCTATTTGCAACAGCTCAGAACATCAAGTGCCCACAATATTGCTCTCGGGCCGGATTGGGACACCATTCCCTGGGCAATGCTCTCCTCATAAAATGGGAAGCGCCAATGTTGTATGCATTTCTTGTGATCCCACTACTGAGCCGAGTCATTCACAAGCTCAGGCAGGACAAATCCAGGGTCATTCTTATTGCATCCACATGACCCAGACAAACATGAGACAGATGAGTCTGTCCCAAAGCTGAGACAGATGCCAGTGAAATCACCTCAAATCAGTGGTGAGCTGCCAAAAAATTAACAACCGGTTCCCTCCTCCTCACCCCACGAGGGGGTCGTGCCCCCCCCTCTCCCGGGACTCCTGCCCCATCCAACCCCCCACATTCCTTGACACCCCCCCCCGGGACTCCTGCCCCATCCACCCCCCTTCCCTGTCCCCTGACTGCCCACTGCCGCCCCATCCAACCCCTCCTCTCATTCCTGATGGCCCCCTGGGACTCCTGCCCCATCCAACCACCCCTTCTCTTTGCCCCGACTGCCCCTGGAATCCCTGCCCCTGACTGTCCCCCACTGCCCCATCCAACCCCTGCTCCTTCCTGACTGCTCCCCCGGGACCCCTGCCCCATTCAATCCCCCTGTTCCCTGCCCTCTGACCGCCCTGATCCCTATCCACCCACCCCCACGAACTCCCCTGCCCTCTTTCAACACCCCCTCCCTGCCCCCTTTCTGCGCTGGAGGCCGGGCCGGGGGCGCTGGGCCAGGCTGGGGCCGGGCCGGGCCTGGAGCTGCTGGGCCCAGGGCCGGGGCCGGAGCCGGGGCACTCGGCCGGGCCCGGGGTGGGCCGGAGCCGCTGGGCCCGGGGCTGGGCCGAAGCTGGTGTGCTCGGCCAGGCCGAAGCTGGTGTGCTCGGCCAGGCCGAAGCCGGGGCGCTCGGACGGGCCTGGGCCGGAGCCGCCGGGGCCGGGCCGGAGCTGCTTGGCCGGGCCTGCCTCGCCTCGCCTCCTCGCCCCCCCCCGCCCCAGCTTACCTTGCCAAGCCGTTTCTGAGCCTCCCCAGTCCCAGGCTTCCCGCGCGAACATCTGATTCGCGGGAATCAGGGGAGGGGGAGGAGAAGTAGGCGGCAGAGCCTTCAGGAGAGGAGTCCAGAAAGCAGAGGTGAGCTGGGGCTGGGGGCGGGGCAGCTTTTTTAGAACCAGTTGTCCCGCTCCGAACAACCAGTTCTAAAAGGGCTTCTAAATTTAGCAACCGGTTCTTGCAAACCGGTGCAAACCGGCTCCAGCACACCACTGCCTCAAACCCTTCCCTTAGTGCCTCACTTTCTGTCACAGGACACGGGGCGTGTCCGTCACCCCAACCTCGCAGTACTCCACCTCAAGGCCTGGTTACTCCATGGCTGATGGGGGTAAAGAAGGACTGTTCTGAAGAAGTGAAAGATATACTACTTAACAGTCGCAGACTAAGCACAAGAAAGACATACACCTCTATCTCGATATAACACTGTCCTCGGGAGCCAAAAAATCTTACCGTGTTATAGGTGAAACCGCATTATATCGAACTTGCTTTGATCCACCGGAGTGCGCAGCCCCGCCCTCCTGGAACACTGCTTTACCGCGTTATATCTGAATTCGTGTTATATCTGGTCGCGTTATATCGGGGTAGAGGTGTATATACATAAGTGGAAATGATTCTGCACTTGGTGCCAGGACAAACAGAGCTTTCCACAGTTGGCCCCACTACTTAGAATCCTCGATTATATACTGGGCCTTAAAAAATCTGGGCTATCCACACGCTGGTGGATAGCCCAGAGTACATCTGGCTGCCATCACCTCCATCCACGACAAGGTGATGCTCACCCGATGACTAAACGCTTCCTTAAAGGAATAGAAAACACTTAACCCACACTAAGAAACCCTATTCCCATGTGGGACCTCAACCTTGTTCTACGCGGTCTCATGGGAAAACTGTTTGAACGCCTCGCAACTTTCTCGCTGTTACTTATCAATTAAGGTTGCTTTCCTCATTGCCATCACGTCAGCAAGACGGATGGGAGAATTAGGTGCCCTAATGGCACACTCACCTTATACTACATTATTTAAAGATAAAGTTTATCCTACGACCGCACCCCAAGTTCATACCCAGGGTTGCCTCCCCTTTTCATTTAAATCATCCCATATACTTACCTTTATATATTTTTTCCAAAGCTGCATACCAACAGCAGGGAGGCCTCACTCCACACGCTAGACATCTGCAGAGCACTAGCTTTCTACATAAAAAGCACAAAAACATTCAGAAAATCATCTGAACTATCAGTTTCCATAACAGAACGCTCGAAGGGCCAAACCATCTCAAAACAAAGACTATCCAAATGGATATCTAGATGTATCCATTTGTGCTATCAAAACACTGATGGGGTGTGTGCTAACCTCCACTGGGAGTTCGCACACACCCCATCAGAGCATTATCAACATCTATGGCCTTTCTCAATAATGTACCTGTGATGGGTTCCCCCTGGGGTGCCACCTGGAACTGTGGTACCACTGAGCCCCCCTGACCCACCACCCTGGGCTCCCTCTCACACTGTGGTGCTGTGATAAGTTGCCAAGCTCTCCAAGCTTGCTCTCTCACCAGCATACACACAGGTAGGGACACACCCAGCTGCAGAACTTATAGGCTGCTGTGATCAGCTCTGCATGGGGAGACTACAGCTAAGGAACTGTCCAGCTGCTCAAGAGCACACACCCCTCTGGCAGGTAAACCCCAAATTATACCACCTTGCGCTGCACAGAGATTGGTACAGCGTAAGCTCATGAAATTCACCCTCTACATTTGTAATAGATATATAGACAATATTCCTAACTTCAGATACCAAAATGATACATGCATACAAATAGGATAATCATATTCAGTAAATCATAACCTTTACAATGATATCTCACATGACCTATCTTGTATTAAAATACATCATAGTTATACCATAATAATATATCTATGAAGAATATGGGATGCAGTGTCACAGTACCTATTACTGACATTTGCAAAGCAGCTACCTGGGCATCTGCCCATACTTTCACTAAACACTATGCTCTAGAACAGGGGTCTCCAAACTACGGCCCGCGGGCCGGATGCAGCCCGGGGCTTCTATTTGTCCGGCCCTCCAACCAACAGTGGAGAAGCGAACAGCTGAGTAGGCAGCCGAGCAGGCAGGGGGAGGGGCCGCCGGCAGCAGCTCACACGGGGCAGCAGCACAGCTGAGCTGTGCAGAGGGGTGAGTGCCTCGGGGAGCCAACTTAGGGGAGAGGCGTTGCTTCAGCAAAGCAGATACAGGGAGAAGCAAATAGGCAGGCAGCTGAGCAGGCAGGGGGAGGGGCTGCTGGCAGCAGCTCGGGTCGGTGGCGGGTGGGGGGAGCTCAGCTGAGCTGTGCAGAGAGGTGAGTGCCTCTGGGAGCCAGTGTCCCCCCCCCCCCCCCCAAAGGGGAGCCAACTTAGGGGAGAGTCATTGCTGTAGCTGAGCAGGCACGGACCCCTGCCTTAGGAGTAAAAATACAAGCCAGATGCTTAATTACATCTCAAATAAATGGAGTAAAGAAGATGGAAATTAACAATTTCATAATGGTTAAATTTTAACTACATCACTAATAGAACCAAACAGTATTTGTGTGATACAAATGTGTGAGTTTTTAGAAATAAAATAAAAACAAATGTGAAATGATTTTAATGTATTGACAAATATTGTGTGATTTCACAGTACCTGCATCGATTAACTTTTATACCTGATTTAGAATTTAATGCAACACTGACACAGTAGAATAGTGTTGTTTTTTAACGATTTTGCATGTATTTGCATATATTTAATTTCTTTCACAGTTGCTTTGGCCCGCAAAGCCCCTTCAAAAATCTAATATGGTCCTCATCTCATAAAGTTTGGAGACCCCTGCTCTAGAACAACAGTCAGGAGCAGATGCTCAGTTCGGACTCACAGTGTTATCCACCTCAATGAACCAACTCCAAAGCCCCTCCACTCCACTGAGGGGCATTGCTCAACAGTCACCTAAAGTGGAGCACCCACAGGGGCACTCCTCGAAGAAGAAGAAGAAGAAGAAGAAGACGATGAGAAGGTTACTCACCTTGTGCAGTAACTGAGGTTCTTCGAGATGGTTGTCCCTGTGGGTTCTCCACTACCCCCCCCTTCCTCCCCTCTATTTCGGCGTTTCACGCCAATCCTCTGGGGTAGAGAAGGAACTGGGGGACGGTTGGCTGTGCACTGCTAGGTAACCGCTCGGAGCGGCGCAAGACGGCTGCGGCACGTGTGCAGCCAACCGGGCACTGCTACTACAAATCTCCAATTACAAGCGCAGGGCGCCAAGACACTTAAAGTGGAGCACCCACAGGGACACCCATCTCGAAAACCTCAGTTACTGCACAAGGTAAGTAACCTTCTCTTTCTGAATTACTGTGTAATAAGATTGTGATTATGTCATGAAGGTTTAAGTCCATTCTTTCATCTTGCAAGTATGAAGCAATAACTTATTATTTAACATTTATATTGCGGAGTCACCTAAAGCCCTTAGTAAGGGTAGGTCTCATGTGCTAGTCACAGTACAAACATAGTACAATGACAGTACTTGCATTGTAGAACTTACTAATATGCACTCTATATTTAAACTTAACAGGAAATATGAAGAAGCATTAGAATACCATCGTCAGGCCCTAGTATTGATTCCTCAGAATGCTTCCACATACTCTGCCATTGGATACATACACAGTCTAATGGGCAATTTTGAAAGTGCAATTGACTATTTTCATACGGTATGTATATGGTATAAATGAGAGAGGTGCTGGTCACAGCTGCGTAAGTAGGGTTATATTTTATTTGTGTACTTAAAACAAATTCATTGCCTTATGTGTGAAAAGTACAATGTATCCTTCCCAAACTTACAGCACTTACTCTTTTAAATATAGAATAAACGTTCTGAGCATTTACAAGTAAAACCTGTTAATTAAATTTAAATAATTTTAAAAGGATCCCTTAAGAAACGTAGTATGTGTCAGTCCCTTTCTGTGTCCCAGATTATCCTAATAAGTGAACGACATTGACTCTTCAGATTTACCAGATAGTTAGAATTCATTGAAATATGGTATAATTTATATTTCAATAAATTAGGTTCTAAATTAGCTACCTCTTCCCTGTAGTGACACTGACAGGGGAAAAAAATACAAAAAACTAGTGTATTTAAAAATCAATCTAATCTAGTCTGTGACTACAAACACTAAAGTACCGTAAACATAATTATAATATAATATCACTGCAGGGCAGAATGAAGGTTCTTTGGGTGTAAGGGTTCCACACCTTAACATGATTGGATTTCTTCTAAGTATAACCTTAACACTGAATTTTCTGAGTTTTTGTAATGCTTGGTTTGGGGATAAAATTCCTGCAATGCTTTTTACCCCTAAATGAAACTCAACTTCAACTCATATTAATATAATTTTTAGTTTGAGTCTATATATTCCAATTTAGCTGTACAAACATAAACAATAAACTTGCTCAAAGATTCTTAGTGTAGAAGCTGTAAGTATTATATTTTATTAATTCATCTTCCTTCATGGAGGAGGAAAGGTTGCACTGCTGTTCGGTGGACAAACTTTAGTACTGGAACAAAGGTGGGTTTAGTGTACCTAGTTTTGGTTTTGTTAATCATATAATCATAGAAGATTAGAGTTGGAAGAGACTTCAGGAGGTCATCCAGTCCAACCCCCTGCTCAAAGCAGGACCAACCCCAACTAAATCATCATAGCCAGGGCTTTGTTAAGCCGGGCCTTAAAAACCTCTAAGGATGGAGATTCACCAGCTCTCTAGCTAACCCATTCCAGGGCTTCACCACCCTCCTGGTGAAATAGTTTTTCGTAATATCCAACCTAGACCTCCCCCACTGCAACTTGAGACCATTACTCCTTGTTCTGTCATCTGCCACCACTGAGAACAGCCTAGCTCCATCTTCTTTGGAATTCCCCTTCAGGTAGTTGAAGGCTATCAAATCCCCCCTCACTCTTCTTTTCTCCAGATTAAATAAACCCAGTTCCCTCAGCCTCTCCTCATAAGTCATGTGTCCCAGCCCCTTAATCATTTTTGTTGCCCTCCGCTGGACTCTCTCCAATTTGTCCATGTCCTTTCTGTAGTGGGGGGGGGCTCAAAACTGGACTCCAGATGTGGCCTCACCAGTGCTGAATAGAGGGGAATAATCACTTCCCTTGATCTGCTGGCAATGCTCCTACTAATGCAGCCCAATATGCCGTTAGCCTTCTTGGCAACAAGGGCACACTGTTGACTCATACCCAGTTTCTTGTCCATGTAATCCCCAGGTCCATTTCTGCAGAACTGCCACTTAGCCAGTCGGTCCCCGGCCTGTAGCAGTGCATAGGATTCTTCTGTCCTAAGTGCAGGACTCTGCACTTGTCCTTGTTGAACCTCATCAGATTTCTTTTAGCCCAATTTGCCTAGGTCACTCTGGACCCTATCCCTACCCTCCAGCATATCTATCTCTCCCCCAAGCTTAGTGTCATCCACGACCTTGCTGAGGGTGCAATCCATCCCATCATCCAGATGTTGAACAAAACCAGCCCCAGGACCAACCCCTGGGGCACTCCGGTTGATACCTGCTGCCAACTAGACATCGAGCTGTTGATCACTACCCGTTGAGCCTGACAATCTAGCCAGCTTTCTATCCACCTTATAGTCCATTCATCCAATCCATACTTTTTTAACTTGCTGGCAAGACTGCTGTGGGAGACTGTATCAAAAGCTTTGCTAAAGTCAAGGTATATCACATCCACCGCTTATCCACAGAGCCAGTTATCTCATCATAGAAGGCAATCAGGTTGGTCAGGCATGACTTGGCCTTGGTGAATCCATGTTGACTGTTTCTGATCACCTTCCTCTCCTCCAAATGCTTCAAAGTGAATTCCTTGAGGACCTGCTCCATGATTTTTTCTGGGGACTGAGGTGAGGCTGACCAGTCTGTAGTTCCCCGGATTCTCCTTCTTCCCTTTTTCAAAGTTGTGCACTATATTTGCCTTTTTCCAATCGTCCAGGACCTCCCCCGATCATGAGTTTTGAAAGATAATGGCCAATGGCTCTGCAATCTTAACTTTTTGTCATTTAAAGAAGTAGCAGTATTTTTTTATTCGTTTGTTGGAAGGGTAGCCTCATTTTATAGTGAAGACTGTGTTCTTCTATTATAACAATCTGCAGCAGCAACTAAAGTAAACATAAAAATGAAGAGAAAAAACTGTATGACATTATTATGATGCTATGATGTTGCAAATATCTGTTTCTCCTATTGAATATTCTGTACTCTGTTTTTTACAGGCCCTTGGTCTTAGGAGGGATGACACATTTTCAGTCACCATGCTTGGACATTGCATAGAAATGTATATTGGTGATTCTGAAGCTTACATTGGTAAGTATATCATTTGTCGCTATATGTAGTAAAATTATGAATAGTAAACGAAACTTTTTAATGTGTATCACATAAAAGATCCTCTAACGTTACATGTACAATAGAAACCCATCAGAAAAAAAAATTGTTAGCTAGCTACTGAATCTAGAGAGAGTTCATTAAATTCAGTGGGAAGAGTCTTAGGTTAAGATCAGAAAGGAAAAAATATACATCTGGGACAAGATTTTTTTTCACATGGAGGACATTAAAAACTATTCCATCATGGAGGAGATGTATACTCCAATATTAACTGGTTGAATCTTGGCACTGTCTGGAGAAACTAGTTATTGATACCATAAATAATGGCTTCTAGGGCAGTTTATTTTAGCATCTATTTTTAATAATCATTCATAGCACCCCCAATATACATGTCACCATACAAAATGCTTGAAGTCAAAGACAAAACACAGGATGATTCAGGTAAAGAGACAAGTATGGACAAAGTAGGAAGGAAGGAAGTCTAATGTAAAAAAGAGTTCGGGAGACTTGGCAGCTTTTTAAAGACACATTATTAAGGGCACAAGAGCAAACTATCGTAATGCGTAGAAAAGATAGGAAGTATGATAAGGGACCACCTTGGCTTAACCAGAAGTTCTTCTTCGAGTGCTTGTACATGTCCATTCCAATCAGGTGTGTGCACGTGCACATGCACGGTAGCCGGAAGATTTTTCCCATAGCAGCCTCCATTGGGTCGGCATGGGTGCCCCCTGGAGTCGTGCCTTCATGGCGCTTGATATAGAGCCCTGCCGACCTGCCACCCCCTCAGTTCCTTCTTACCACCAGTGATGGTTAGCTAGAACATCCCATAGCCCTTGCCCAGCAAGTGCCTTTATCTCCATTTTTTGTGTAGAGTTCTCTCTAGTTAGTTGTATAGTAGTTAGTTAGTTGGGGGTTTCCCCCCGCCCCCCTTCTGACTCCCCGGAACTGGGGTATGCTGCGGTCCCTGGGTTTCAAAACCTGTGAGGACTGCGCTAAGCGCATGCCAAAGAGTGACACACACCCCCCCCCCACGCTTCTTGTCTAAGGTGCCATGGGGAAGGTCACCAAAAGAACAGGTGTAGGATCTGCTGCGAGTTCCATCCCAGAACTATTAAAGAAAGGGAACGGCGACATAAGGTTCTCCTAATGGAGTCAGCTCTTTGCCCCCACTCAGACCTTGGGTTGGGGGACCCCGCACCCAGCACGTCCTTGTTGGCGCAGAGTGCCCTGGCACTGTCATCCTGGAAACCAGTGCCGAAAAAGGACTCCTCCCAAGACGCTCAGCACCGGCATGGCTCCTCCCATGGCTAATCAACCAGGCACCGGTCTCAGTCGCTAGTGCCTCAGAAGAAGAAGCAGAGAGGGAGCGTTTCCCCCCGGCTAAGTCTAAGGAGCCAACGGCTGTGAGACCCCAGTTGGGCCACAGCACCAGGTCCCCGGGCAGGGCCGCATCAACTCCCGCCCAGGCGAGGTAGTTGAGTCCAGGCCCACTGCGATCGCTGGATCCTACTGGCCAGCAACTGCCAAGCAACTTCCCTCCACACTGGAGAATTTCGAGGCAGCTCAAGACTTGCTGCGTCTCAAGGTGCTTTTCTCGCCCACTAGCACAGAGGTGGCTCCAGCCCCGTCTGCACCACCGCAACCCCAGGTGCAAATGAAGAGGGAAGCTGGCGATGATGTCCTGGTGCTCGCCTTCTCCACGGCACCCTCTGGCACCAACACCTCCAAAGAGGGAACCCACTTGGTCCCCGAGCTCCCAACACTGCCATTATTTGGGGCTTCCTCCTCCTCATCGCCGGATGAGGCACTGGCTGGTACCGCTGTAGCCCCAGCGCTCAAGAACAATTGGGTGTTGCAGTAGTTGCTGCGCCAGGTTGCCCAGGGTCTGGGCATCAAGGCAGAAGAGATAGTAGAGGACTCCAATCCCATGGTGGATAGCCTCGTGCCCTCTGGACCTTCCCGTATTGCCCCACCGCTCATAAAAACTATCGCAGACACCAACAAAACCCTGTGGCTGACCCCAGCCTCATTGCCACCCACTGCCAAGCGCAATGAACAGTGATATTTTGTGCCCTCTAACGGTTATGAACATCTTTATTCCCATCCGCAACCTGATTCCCTTTTTGTGGACACTGCTAACCAGCGCACTGTTTTCAAGGCCCCTCCCCCAAAAACAGGGAGGCTAAAAAATGCGACCTTTTCGGGGGAAAGGTCTATTCCATGGGTGGATTGCAGCTCCGTATTTCCAATCAACAGGCCATTGTCAGTCTGTACTCTTTTAATACCTCTACTTCAATGGCAAAATTTGCGGAGCTGCTCCCCTTACACTCCCATGCGGAGTTTTCAGCCTTGGTTGAGGAGGGCAAGCTAATCTCCCGAGCTTCCCTCCAGGTTGCACTGGACAGTGCTGACGCAGCCATGAGAGTCATGGCTACAGGGGTGGCCATGAGAAGGGGTTCCTGGCTCCAGGTCTCTGGTTTCCCGTACGAGGTCCAGCAGACCATACAGGACCTCCCCTTTGAGGGTGTGACTCTGTTTTCGGAGAAGACCGATAAAAGACTATATAGCCTAAAAGACTCTAGAGCCACCCTCAAATCCTTGGGCCTACACACTCCCGTCACACAGTGGAAGCCTTTCAGGCCTCAACCTCCTCTGCGGTTCTACCAACAGAACCATCAGGACGGCTCCTGGAGGAGGAATAGGAACGGCAGAAAGAGGCTGCACTTGTCTTCAGGCCAAGGCTCTGGCCAACCCAAACCACCTTCTGGCCCCAAACCGGCCTTTTGAAGGTGCGGTCGAGGACGGCGCACCAGGAAAAAAAAACTGGATCTACCCCACCTTACCTTTTCCTCTCGACTGTCCCCTTTCTACTGTGCATGGTCCCATATCACTTCGGACCGCTGGGTGTTCCGCACGGTAGAGAGGGGATACTCCATCCAACTCTGTGCCCTCCCGCCCTTCCACCCCCCTTCTCCATCCCTCTTCAGGTACCCCTCTCACAAGCTACTCCTTATACAGGAGGTGCAGTCACTCCTTTTGCTAGGAGCAGTGGAAGAGGTTCCTCAGGAGCAGAAGGGCAGGGCTTTTTTTCCTCGGTATTTACTAATACCAAAAGCCAAGGGCGGCCTCGGACCCGTACTAGACATGTGAGAACTCAACAAATTTGTGAAGAAGCTCAAGTTCTGCATGGTCTCTTGGCCTCCATCATCCCTTCATTGGATCCAGGAGACTGGTATGTCGCCCTCGACTTGAAGGACGCGTACTTTCACATAGCAATAACTCTGTCCCACAGAAAATACCTCAGGTTTGTGGTAAACAACACCTACTACCAGTTCACAGACCTCCTGTTTGGCCTGTCAGTGGCGCCTCATGTTTTTACCAAGTGCATGGCAGTCGTGGCTGCGTTCCTGCACAGACGGCAGGTACAAGTGTTCCCGTACCTCGACGACTGGCGATGTTCGAAGAACTGGGCCTTCTTCTGAACGAGAGGAAATCAATGCTGTCCCCAGTTCATAGGGTAGAATTTATAGGGGCAGTATTGGACTCGACACAAGCCAGGCCATGCTTCCCGGAAGCAAGGTTTCAGTCCCTCGGCGACATCATACGAGGTCTCAGGCAGTTCACCACCACCACAGCAAGTAATTGCCTGAAACTCCTGGGACACATGGCAGCTTGTACCTACGTAGTACAGCATGCCAGACTCAGACTTCAACCTCTTCAATCGTGGCTAGCGTTAGTGTATCGGCCAGTCCGGAACAGCTTGGACAGGATCATAACCCTGCCTCGCATGGTACTCTACTCCCTCCTGTGGTGGCTCGACGCACAGATAGTATGTGCAGGGGTCCCCTTCGCCAGCCCTCAGTCGCCCCTCTCGCTAGTGACGGATGCATCAGCTCTGGGCTGGGGAGTGCATTTGGGAGAACTCAGAACACAAGGCCTCTGGTCTCAGGCGGAACTCAGTTTCCACATCAGTGTCAGAGAGCTGAGAGAGGTACGCCTTGCATGCCAGTCTTTCCGAGACCACTTGATAGGGAGATGTGTATCAGTTATGACAGACAACACCATGGCGATGTTCTATATCAACAAACGGGGGTGAATGATCCTCTCTGTGCCAGGAAGCCCCCATGTTGTGGGACTTCTGTGTAGAGCACTCAATACATCTGCAAGCATCATACATCCCCGGAGTACAGAACGAGTTGGTGGAATATCTCAGCAGGTCGTTCCACGGCCACGAGTGGTCCCTTCGCCCGGATGTGGCAACCTCAATCGTCCATCAGTGGGACTTTCCCCAGATAGACTTGTTTGCCACACGACACAACAGAAAATGCCAGCAGTTTTGCTCCTTCCTGAATCACAACCCGGGCTCCATCGCGGACGTATTCCTCCTCCCTTGGGGAGGCCATCTCCTATATGCATTTCCACTTATCCCTCTTGTTCACAAGGTGCTCTTCAAGATACGGAGGGAACAAGCTTCGGTGATATTGATAGCTCCAGCCTGGCCCCACCAGCACTGGTACACATCACTCCTGGAAATGTCCGTGGAAGCTCCAGTCACCTTGCCACTCTTCCCAGACTTACTAACTCAGGATCATGGCCGTCTCCAACACCCAAACCTCGAGTCGCTGCACCTCACGGTGTGGAAGCTCCATGGCTGAACCTGATGGAGTTTTCTTGCTCGGATCAGGTTAGACAAGTCCTCCTTGGCAGTAGGAAACATTCCACGAGAGCCACTTACCTTGCCAAGTGGAAGAGATTTTCAATCTGGTCGGCGCAGCACCGTTCGTTCCCGACGCTCGCCTCTGTGCTATTTATATTAGAATATCTTCTCCATCTCAAGCAGCAGGGGGCTGTCCATGTCGTCAATAAGGGTTCACGTGGCCGACATATCTGCCTTCCACCCAGGCGCAGAGGGCCGCTCGGTCTTTGCTAACCCTAGGGTCAGCTGCTTCCTTAAAGGTACCCGCATGTCCGACAGCCTGTCCAAGCTTGGGACCTCAATTTGGTCCTTTCCAGACTCATGGGATCGCCCTTTGAATCTTTGGCGACGTGCTCCCTGCTCTATGTCTCATACAAGGTAGCATTTCTGGTAGCGATAACCTTGAGCCAGGAGGTTGTCTGAGCTCAAGGCACTGACATCAGAGCCCCCTTACACAGTGTTCTGTAAGGACAAGGTTCAGCTCAGGCCTCACCCGGCCTTCCTCCCAAAGGCTGTCTCCCAGTTTCACATTAACCAGGACATCTTCCTCCCAGTATTCTATCCTAAGCCGCACTCCAGCGGCCGGGAGCAAAGGCTTCACTCATTGGATGTCCAGAGAGCGCTAGCCTTCTACATAGAGAGAACGAAGCCGTTCTGAAAATCTGTCCAGTTATTCGTGGCAGTGGCAGACAGAATGAAAAGTCTTTGTCTCCTCTCAACATATCTCGTCATGGATCACGTCCTACAGCCGTGAGTGCTACAGCCTGGCAAAGGAGCCTCTCCTTCGATCATTGAGCACTCTACCAGGGCCCAGGCCTCTTCAACGGCATTCCAGGTGCAGGTTCCCACCCAGGAAATCTGCAGCGCAGCGACATTGTCCTCCATTCACACTTTCACAACACACTATGTGATCACCCAGCAGGCCAGAGACAATGCAGCCTTTGGAAGAGCAGTGCTCCAATAAGTGGACAA
Source organism: Emys orbicularis (assembly GCF_028017835.1). Lineage (NCBI taxonomy): Eukaryota > Metazoa > Chordata > Testudines > Emydidae > Emys > Emys orbicularis. The sequence continues at coordinate 255,730,341 of NC_088683.1, read as the reverse complement.
CTTCAACCCCACCTCCTGAACTTGGGCTTGTGAGTCACCTGATTGGAATGGACATGAACAAGCACTCGAAGAAAAAACGGTTATTCACCTTCTCATAAATGTTGTTCTTCGAGATGTGTTGTTCATGTCCATTCCAATACCTACCCTCCTACTCCTTTGTTGGAGTAGCTGGCAAGAAGGAACTGAGGGGGTGGCGGGTCGGCAGGGCTCTGTATTGAGCACCAGGAAGGCGCAATGCCAGGGGGTGCCCAGGCCTACTCGAAAGAGGCTGCTATGGGAAAATCTTCCGGCTACTGTGCACGTGTGCGCACACACACATGATTGAAATGGACATGAACACCACATCTCAAAGAACAACCATTAGGAGAAGGTGAGTAACCGTTTTATCTTCAATGGCCTGAAACTCAGTGTCATACAAAAAGTGGAAACCAGGTCAAATTACAAAGGAAGAATACAACTCACCCCCACCCCCACACACATAAGCATGTAGGGACAATATTAGAAAGGCCAAGGCACAAATGAGATTAAACTAGGTAGGGACATAATGGGTAAAAAGAAAACATTTTACGGTACTTCAGAAGCAAGAGGAGGATCAAGGACAGGGTAGGCCCATTACTTAATCAGGAGGGAAAGACAATAACAGAAAACTCAACAATGCCCGAAATGTTAAATACCTTTTTTGTTTCAGTTTTCACCAAAAAAGTTAGCAGTGATTGGATGACTAACATAGTGAACATCAGTGTAAATGGGGTAGGATCTGATGCTAAAATAGGAAAAGAATAAGTTAAGAATTACTTAGACAAGTTAGATGTCTTAAGTTGACAGGGCCTGATCAAATCCATCCTAGAATACTTAAGGAACTGGCTGAAGAGATCTCCGAGCCATTAACGATTATTTTTGAGAACTTGTGGAGGACAGGAGATATACCCGAGGATTGGAAAAGGGGCAAATATTGTACCTATCTATAAAAAGGGGAATAAGGACAAGCTAGGGAATTTATAGACCAGTCAGCTTAATTTTGGTACTCTGAAAGATAATGCAGCAAATAATCAAATCCGTTTGTAAGAAACTAGAAGATAATAAGGTGATAAGTAACAGTCAACATGAGTTTGTCAAAAACAAATCATGTCAAACCAACCCAATATTCTTCTCTGAGAGGGTAACAAGCCTTGTGGATGGGGAAAGCAGTAGATGTGATATATCTCAACTTTAGTAAGGCTTTTTATACAGTCTCTTGTGACCTCAAAAAATAAACTAGAGAAATATAGTCTAGATGAACCTACTATAAATTGGGGGCACAAATGACTGAAAAACGTAATCAGAGTAGTTATCAGTGGCTCACAATCAAGTTGGAAGGGCATATCGAGTGGAGTTCCGCAGGGATCTGTCATGGGTCCAGTTCTACTCAGGATCTTTAGAAATGATTTGAATAATGGCATAGAGAATACACTTATAAAGTTTGTAGATGATATCAAGCTGGGAATAGTTGCAAGCACTTTGGAGGAGAGGATTAGAATTCAAAATGATCTTGACAAACTGGAGTAATGGTCTGAAATAAATAGGATGAAATTCAATAGAGACACATGCGAAGAACTATACTTAGGAAGGAATAATCAGTTGCACACATACACAGTGGGATCTGACTGCCTGGGAAGGAGTACTGCAGAAAAGTGTCTAGTGGTTATAGTGGCTCACAAACTAAATATGAGGTGACAATGTAATACTGTTGCAAAAAAAGCAAACATCATACTGGGATGTTTTAGCAGGAGTGTTGTAAGCAAGTCACAAGCAGTAATTCTTCCTGTCTGCTCAGCACTGATAAGGCCCCCGCTGGAATACTGTGTCCAGTTCTGGGTGCCACACTTGGGAAAGATGTGAACAAATTGGAGAAAGTCCAGAGGAGAGCAACAAAAATGATTAACGGTCTAGAAAACATGACCTACAAGGAAAGATTGAAAAATTTGGGTTTCTTTAGTCTGGAGAAGAGAAGACTGAGAGAGGACATAAGTCTTCAAGTACATAAAAGGTTGTTATAATGAGGAGGGTGATAAATTGTTCTCTGTTTCCACTGAGGACAGGATAAGAAGTAATGGGCTTAAATTGCAACATGAGAGATTTAGGTTAGACCTTAGGAAAAACTTAAGAACATAAGAATGGCCATACTGGGTCAGACCAAAGGACCATTCAGCCCAGTATCCTGTCTACCGACAGTGGCCAATGCCAGGTGCCCCAGAGGGAGTGAACCTAACAGATAATGATCAAGTGATCTCTCTCCTGCCATCCATCTCCACCCTCTGACAAACAGAGGCTAGGGACACCATTCCTTACCCCTCCTGGCTAATAGCCATTAATAGACTTAACCTCCATGAATTTATCTAGTTCTCTTTTAAACCCTGTTATAGTCCTAGCCTTCACAACCTCCTCAGGCAAGGAGTTCCACAGGTTGACTCTGCGCTGTGTGAAGAAGAACTTCCTTTTATTTGTTTTAAAGCTGCTGCCCATTAATTTAATTTGGTGGCCCCTAGTTCTTAAATTATGGAAACAAGTAAATAACTTTTCCTTATTCACTTTCTCCACACCACTCATGATTTTATATATCTCTATCATATCCCCCCTTAGTCTCCTCCTCTTTTCCAATCTGAAAAGTCCTAGCCTCTTTAATCTCTTCTCATATGGGACCCTTTCCAAACCCCTAATCATTTTAGTTGCCCTTCTCTGAACCTTTTCTAATGCCAGGATATCTTTTTTGAGATGAGACCACATCTGTACGCAGTATTCAAGATGTGGGCGTACCATGGATTTATATAAGGGCAATAAGATATTCTCCGTCTTATTCTCTATCCCCTTTTTAATGTTTCCTAACATCCTGTTTGCTTTTTTGACTGCCGCTGCACACTGCGTGGACGTCTTCAAAGAACTATCCACAATGACTCCAAGATCTTTTTCCTGATTAGTTGTAGCTAAATTAGCCCCCATCATATTGTATGTATAGTTGGGGTTATTTTTCCTAATTGCATTACTTTACATTTATCCACATTAAATTTCATTTGCCATTTTGTTGCCCAATCACTTAGATTTGTGCGATCTTTTTGAAGTTCTTCACAGTCTGCTCTGGTCTTAACTATCTTGAGCAGTTTAGTATCGTCTGCAAACTTTGCCACCTTACTTTTTACCCCTTTGCCACCTCACTGTTTACTTCCTAACTGTAAGTGTAGTTAAGCACTAGAACAAATTACCTCGGGAGATTGTCTAGCCCATTCTTAAAAATGACAGATATTGCACAAACATCTGTCAGGGATGCTCTAGATAATACTTTGTCCTGCCTCTGTACAGAGGACTGAACTATATGACCAATATAGGTTTCTTCAATTCCTACATTTCTGTGATTCTGATTCCTGGAAGAAATGTGTTTAAAGGTGGAATATGGAGAAGATAGAGACTGCTTTAAACTTGAGGTCTTTGTGATTGGAGATACAGAGGGGGATAAGGAGAGAAGACTGGAAAATGTGCAGACTGCTTGCTGCTTACTGGGAAGGGACCATCTCTAAAGGATGAAGAGAGAGTTCAGTTTCCCTGCTCATTTAATCCTTGGACACGTCAGTCTTTCAGTAGGAGTGTCAATAATAATGGGTTTTTTTAATGTCCTGTCCACTAAGAACAGGGCTGAGGCTACCGACTCATTTCACCAAGCAGCTTTTAGGTGGTAATTTTTTCCTCATTACTGACCAGGAATCTATTTGAACTGATGATCAAAGCACACCAGCTTTCTAGCCACTGTCAAATTTTTTTGTAAGTACAAGACAGGAGAGTTCTTGGTTGAAAATTACTAAAGTGTAATTGTGTGAAGATAGCAAAGAGCAAAGAATAAAAAAAAGAGGAAAAATACATGTCTTTTTATTAGCAAAACAGTGAATATTTCTTTAAACTGACAAGCAATTTTTATTTAAAGATTGGGGGGGTGATCAATATTTAAGAGCAATATCTGTAGGAGTTGCTCACAAATGATACATCAGATAAGTTTATGTAGGGAATCTCTGGCTAACACGTCTTTGTGGGAGTGAATGAATATCACACTTGTCCCCTGTAGAAGCGGTAGGGATACATAAACCTCTCTCCCCCCCCCCCCAAAAAATCAATACTTTAAAAATAGGAAGATGATCCCATATGAGGTAATGAAGCCCCCCATACTACCAAAGTTTGAGATGTTTATGCAGTATGGAAGCAATTTTTCACACACAGCTTCCTAGTTGCACATATTTTTCTGTTTCACTGGACTTGTTCATTTCTCCATGGTGAATAATAGAGTTAGTACACCGTGAAGCATGTTAATGAGGCTGAAGCCAATTAGGAAGTAATGTCTGTGTTGTCACTCCAACAAATTGGTTTGGCAGTGTGAAAAGCAATTGGAAGTGCATTTCCTCTAAATATTAGGGCTTATTGCAGTCAGTTGATGCATTCTGATGTACTATACGGTTATTTGACTAAAGGCTACAATTGAGCTATATATGGTTAAAACTGACTTAAGCGACTGGACAGAAAATAGTTTAACAGAAAGAGGTCTTCTTGTAAAAGTGAAGCTGAATTGTACTCAATATATTGGGATACCTTGGGTCTTTTTAAGACAGGAGATTGCCTACTACTGGTTCTAGTGCACAAAGCATAACACTTATAGACTTCCTTGTCAGTGGTCTGTGGATGTATAAGTGGCATGATTATTTGCTGGTAAACTAAGTATTTTATGAGATGTGAAATCTTGGGGATGTTCACTTGGACAGTAACTAATAACGTCGTTTCTTTTTAGGAACAGAAATTAAGGACAAATTAAGATGTTATGACTTTGATGTACACACTATGAAGACATTAAAGAACATTATTTCACCTCCCTGGGATTTCAGGGAATTTGATATAGAAAGACAAACGCTGGATGAAAGTGGTATTGTGACACTGGAAACATCAAATCAAAGGAAAACTACAGATACTACTCGTCCATTAGAAGAAACTTTTGAGATTGAAATGAATGAAAGTGATATGATGTTAGAAACATCAATGTCAGACCATAGTTCATGACTAACACTGGTACAGATCTCATTTTGTAAAAGTGTAAAACATTTTGATTTAGCTTTTTTGTTGCTGTGTCATGCATTCAGGAATTTGCTATTTTTATACAAATCCCAACTACTTCTTTACGCTTAACACCGGAGAAGTAATGTCTGCCTTAAGAATGTTAAAAAATATTCATTACCAACAGACTATTTCCAATTTTATTGTTTCTACAAAATAATCTTACATAATGGAATAAAAGGTGAAATTCATATATTATGTTTTTAAAACTGGTTACTGTACCCTGTGACTGCTCTTAAGACTGTGAAACTTTAAAAATATGTCCTGAAAATGAAATAATGTACAATATTCATCAAATTGAGTAGCCAAGGGCTACTGTAGTATGATCGTGGCTTCTAAGTTTTCAACCTATCTGTGAAGAACACTCTGTCATAGGCCAAAAATAACTAGGGTTTTGTTGCTAACATAATATTTTATTCTTTTAAGACAGGAATTAATTTCAACAATATCCATTATTTTGTTCAGCCTCTACATGCATTTGTGGAGAGCAATTTTTTATCAGCTGAATCTAATTTGCTATACATTAAATTGATGGCAAAGCTTTTTAAGCATGGGTAATGGATATTATGGGTTCTGTTTTGTCCTATTTTTGATAATTGTTTCATCTTGTCATCTGTACTGTACTACTGGAAGATAAATGTAAGCAGAACTGCTTTGGGAAAGCTGATCAGGCAACAAATGTGAATGGCACAAATATTCAGAGTATCATAAATATTTTAATAGATACATCTGATACAGTTTTTGGAAATCAGTGACATCCTGAGCTGCTATTTTCAAAAGTTAGCTTGATTATAAGCAAGGCAGAATGTGCTGATTATAAGGCTGTAGAAATTCTCTTTACATTTCACTTGGTTATTTTGTCAAGGTAAAGAAATAACTAAATAGTGTGTGTACAGTACTTTAAAAATCTCTAAGTCTGTGGTATTTTATTTTTGAATCTTCTCTGTGCATCACTATTTATAATTACAACCTTGTGTTTTATGAACAGAAATGATTTCTCCATCCAATAAACTAAGTAGGACCGTTCTGTGCGCCTGCTTAAAATGGATACTAACCATGTTTTGTATAAACTTCTCCCCTCTCTTCTTCCTCATCCTTACTTGCCTTAAAATTTGTGCATATTTGTTGGGGGGGGGAGGGGAGGATTAAGTTTAAGTAGTTTAATTCAGGATAGCCTTTAATTTTAACTTATCTGTGTTTTGTTAATTAAGTTCCGCAACCTTGGCTAAATTTTTGTGTTTGATAATGTATAGAAGTGAAAATCCGCATGAAGAGAAGAAGAAAAATAGTGTAGCAGTCCAGATGTTTTGAGTACTTCAAAGCTCAGGAACCAGCAAATATATGTTACATGTTGTTTTTCCTCAGATAGAAAAGGGATTAATTCACTTTTTAGTCATCAGAATCAAGTAATAGGCCTAAAATTTCATCTGATACCAATTATAAATCTGGTTAACAAACCACCTTAAACATTATGTTGGAATAAAGTCAATCATTTCTGACAGTGCTTTTAGGGGGGAAAAACAATAAAACTACCCAACATATCATATGTTTCATAGTTATCAAAGTAAGACGTGGAAGAAAAAAAAAGGAACAAACACTGGAAGACTATTATTAGTGCTATTAGTTAAATGTTATATATTGGGACATATATTACTTGATCTTTCCACAGCACTTTGAAAAGTTGAGGATATTGATACTTATCTCCTTGGTAAAGAGCTTTGAGATCTATAGATGAAAAACACTCATCACATATGGTAGATATTTTGACATCTGTGTGCAATAGATAGGCATTTTCCTTTGGTTTTTGGACCTTTTCTCTGTGGGGAGCTTTAGGTTTTTCTCCCCTTTCCCCTGTGCTCTTGCTTCTGAAGAGAAATAGTTCTTTTATTTCTTTAAAAACTAAACCTTGAGAGATGCAGTTTTCCCTCGTGCTGTTTTTTTTTGGGTGTGTCCTCACTGCAAAATGAAAGGGTGAGTGTAGCATGATAGACATACCCATGCTAGCTTTTTTAGCTAGCGCTGGTAACAGTAGACTGGTAAAGATGATGTGGCACAAGCTTGTACTTGGGCTATCCGACAGAGTATCACCAGTAATTGTTATTGGGGAAAACTCCCACTCTCAGCAAGGACTGAATCTGGTTGGTCCAGTTGGACAAGGGATGTGGGACGGGAATCCTCTGCATCTGATACCCTCTGAATCTCCTTCCAGGGCATCTTCCTCTCAGGGGGGAAGCTCATATCCTTAGTGCCCCTCTACTGGCAGTTTAAGGAAGGTACAGATTGTTCTTGTTTGGATTGCAGGTGCTATGAATCCTGGCTGTCATGAGGGGAGAATTCCAGAAGTTTGCCTGAAATTGGGCTAGGAAATTGGCTTAAATATGCGTTGTAAGTGGGATACCCAGTGGTTTAAAAAAAACCAAAACTTCTTAGAGCCCCTGCTCAGTGGGCATTGGACATGGAAACCACACAGCAGGGGCACCGTATAGAAAAAATAAAGGTCAAACACCAGGAGAGCCTGTTGCAGGAAGGGTTACTAGCTCCTATTTCTTTGGTACGTAGGAACTGTGTAACACCTCATCAATTCAGACAGACAGGAAGCTCTTGTTGGTTGGGCATTCTCAAGAAGAGGGCCCTAAGGTCTGGCTCTTGCTTTCACCCAACGCACATATTGCCTCAAACTAGTTAGAATCTTTTAATCTTCGAGATGTTCTACAAGGCCTATCTATTCTACTAGACTCTTGAGGAGGAAGGGGTTGGGTGGGGTGAGGAAAAAAAGGTGGGGATTTTGTGTGTAGTTAATTTTGTTCCACTGAATGGGTGCGGAGGTTCAAAAGTCTTGTGAAGGTTTTTAATGTACATGTGCCTAGGGCAATGGATAGGCACATCATATAGAGATTTTTTTTTTTTAATACATTTTTGAGCTTTTTCTTAGGGGGAATTCTTAAGTCAGAAAGGAAGAGTTCATAATCTCATGTTCACATACCTACTTTTAAAAGTGTTTTGTAAAGGAGGCTGCAGTTGAATGTTCAGTTCCTCTCCTATTTTAACACAACTGTCAGCTGAGCTACTGCTCTCCTACAGTTGCAGGCTGACATTTCTTCCCAACGGGGTGGTTTTCGTTTGTTTGTTTTTGCCTTCCCTTCAAAATAGCAAGAGCATTTTATATCAAAGCAGAAGAGGCTGCCTTCTCAACAAGAATCTGAGGGACCTGGCTCTGCCGGAAAAGCTGTTGCTGCTGTCATCAACTGTCTAAATTTGTCTGTGTAGAAACAGAGGTTGGGAATACTTGGTAAAAGTATTTTACCATTTTCCCTAGGAATCTTATTTTTGTGCAATAAATTAATCATTTTAGAATATGTTATAATAGGTGACTTCTTTATCCCATGTATTGCACTTTGGATGCTATATATCTTGGTGTGTTTTTTTAACCAAGTTGGTAATCATTGCTAAAGTACAAATTATGCAAAGTAAAGCCACATTCCAAAAATCGTTAAAATGAATAAATCATTTGTAAGGATTTTTTAAAAAATTAGAAATACAGCTGCTCTAAAGATTCAGACCTGGCTCCTACTAAGGTGTTGTTTTTTTTTGGGGGGGGGTTGTTTTTTTAAGGAAAAAACAAACATCACCATCTATACACACCATCAAACATTCACAACCCCCATTAGCCTCCCCCCACACACACACTCCTCTCCAGTACACACTCACTCTGCTCACCTCTCATGATTAGACACATGTTCTCTCCCTTATTCAGACACACACCCAGCCACTGTCCCCTAATCCTCTCCCCTGCACCCTAGCATGCATAAGCAATCAGTGCTTTGTTTTTCTGGGTAAAGAAGACATAAGTGATAAATGTACAGGGATATCTTTCTGTTGCTTGCAAGAAACTGAAAAGCAACATTCAAAGGTAAGTTTGATATTTTGGGATGGTTACTGGGTAGTCCTGGAAGAAGACACATTTTAATTTTGGTTAGAGTTTTTTGTTTTGTGTTTGTGTGTAAACTTTCCTGTTAATGGCTTATTCTCATAAACAGTTTGAGATGAAAAGTGTATAGACCGCATTCTGCTGTCAGCGCACCAATCATATGCCCTGTACTGTTTTCTTCTTCATCCTCCGCTTTGGTGCTAGCTCCACCTTTTGCATGGAACCAGCAGCTAGGAAGCTGACCATGCTTCCTCTGCTGCTGCATTCCCAGCATAGATCCTGGTCATGATCTCCAAGAGCTCCTCTCCCCCCACCCCAGGCCCACCCTCAGTACTGCACCACCTTGGTTGTCAGAATTTTCCACTTCAGCAGAATCTGAGGTGGGTCCTTGAGTCTCACTATCGAGAGTCCAGGGCTTCCTCCAGGTCCCATTCTCCTACTTACAAATGGAGATCTTTGAGAAGAGTAGAGCCAGGGATTGGGAAATTCGGTCCAGGCATAACTGGGGCCTGGTATCATTCCAGCTTTGTTGCTGACCATACTGGATGGCCTGGGGGATGCTCCAGCACTCAGATCAACACTGCCACTCTCTCTCAGAAGCAGATTCTGTAGGAGAGAGCCTTTGGCTGCTGGTACTGAGAGGCCTATGACAGTTGGTACCAATCAACCTATGGACTCTGTATTACTGGACTTCCCCCCACGTCAGTGCAAGTCATTCCCAGTACTGCAGGACTAACCTTGGGAAGTTTCTCCCTTGCCTTCCCTTACTGAATCATCCTAATCACTAGATAAGACACTAGTACCAGAGGCATTCCCTCTGGTACCAGATGATTTTAGGGTATACCAAGAGCTACTCAGAAGATTGGCTGCTTTCGTTCATATACAAGTAGAGCTAGTGGAGGAGAATACCCATAAACTGATTATTTGCACTTGGCTACAGCAGGAAATAACTCTTCCCATAGATGAGGCCCTCATGCAGCCTACCTATGGCAAGCCCCTTCCTCCATTCCCCCGTGGCCAAATGAACAGAATGTTTGAGAAGTATTTATTTGAATGTTATGCTGGGCTCACTAGTAGTGGCCATGGTGAATGAGAAGAGTAGTCAAGACTGGGCAACAGCCACCCCCAAGGAAAAAGATCCAAAAAACCTTGGTCCCTGGGAGAAAGATTAATTCTGTGGTGAGTTTACAGCTCTGCATTGCCTAAATGTGGTTATAATAATTGGAAGGCAATCTCTCAATTTGCAAATAAATTGCTGGAAAGGACTAGGGAGCAGTTTCAGTCCTTTGATGACTAGATAACCTTCCACAATAATCAGCTCTGCAGGTTTCCTTGGATGTGGTGGATTATGCTGCTGCAGGTATGGCTACAGAAGTGGCTATGTGCCATTCAGCCTGCAAAATGCCCAATTGTAATATCATGGGAAATTCTGCAATGACAGCAAGTTATCATGGTGACTTATTGATATAAATGTTAACAAAGATAAGGGGAACTAAGAAAATAGCCTATGAAAAGCAGGGCACCCCCAACATTCATGGGATGTGGAAATCCCGATAAGGGAAATGGGCAGTTTGCAGTATTGATTGGCATATTTTGTGGCATATTTTCACAATCATCAATTAACACCTCTTTGATAATCTTGCAGCTTTACCTGTTATCCTGGGCCAACCAGTCATGTCAGCTTCTTTCAGCCTTCTTCTAAAGCCTGATATGGCTAAACTGAAATTTGACAGGCTTCAGGCCTGTAGACCTTACCTTTATAGCCTCATTTTACTTATATACATAACACACACTTACCAATAATATATGCTTATCAATCTGATACCCCTATCCTACATATTCCCACACTTATACCTACAATTTAACTTTGTTAATCCCCCCATTGATTACTTATGAATTAACCACAATATATAACAATTACATTATTAAATAAGGTGATTAGGTTGTAATGTTTATGCATATGGGTTATAGGTGGGTGTAACACAGAATAAAAGAGAAACAGCAGAACTAAAATTCATTTGCAAATTTAACACCATTAATCTGGGCTTGAATAGGGACTGGGAGTGGCTGGCTCATTACAGAAGCAGCTTTTCCTCTCCTGGAATTGACACCTCCTCATCTATTATTGGGAATGGACTACATCCACCCTGATTGAATTGGCCCTGTCAACACTGGTTCTCCACTTGCGAAGTAACTCGCTGCTCTCCATGTGTCAGTATACAATGCCTGCATCTGTAACTTTCACTCTATGCATCTGAAGAAGTGAGGTTTTTACCCACGAAAGCTTATGCCCAAATAAATCTGTTAGTCTTTAAGGTGCCACCAGACTCCTTGTTGTTTTTGTAGATACAGACTAACACGGCTACCCCCTGATACTTGACAGAATAAAATGGGCTCCCCAGCATGAATAGGGAGGGAGAATCAGAATATTAGGGTTGGAAAGGACCTCAGGAGGTCATCTAGTCCAACCCCCTGCTCAAAGCAGGACCAATCCCCAGACAGATTTTTACCCCAGTTCCCAAAATGGCCCCCTCAAGGATTGAACTCACAACCCTGGGTTTAGCAGGCAAATGCTCAAACCACTGAGCTATCCCTCTTCCATCAGGAAATCCTCCACGGATGACCACCTGTTGAGAGATCCACCGACTTTATGGTGCCCTTGGGGGTGTCAGTATGAAAACATTGATGCTGTGGCTTCTCTGATTGGCTATCGAAGCCAGAAGGAGGCACAGGAAGTTCTTTGAGCAACTAGATGAATGCCTGGCTGGCTGCTACGCTGGATTCTGCCTTCTTGCCGGATTCCTGAGCCCTGCCTTGTCCATGGTACCTATTTCTTCTTCGAGTGTTCATGTCAATTCCAATCAGGTGTGTGTGTGTGTGCGTGCGTGCGCACGCATGGCAGCCGGATGATTTTTCCCCTAGCAGTATCTGTCGGGTCTGTCCGGGCATCCATAGAGCCCTACCAACCCGCCGCCCCTTCAGTTCCTTCTTACCACCAGTGACCGTTAGCTGGAACTTCCCCTTGCTCTTGTACTGACAAGTGCATTTGGCAGTCTGTATACAGTTATTCATTAGTTTTTGTAGTTAGTGTTAAGTAGTTAGTAGGTACTTAAGGTTAGTTCTTAAGTTTCCTTTGGTGTGGTTTCCCCTCCAGCGCTATCTCGGCGCTGGGGCATGCTGCTGTCTCCAGGCTTCAAAGCCTGTGAAGTCTGCAGCAAGTGTATGCCCAGAAGCGATCCTCACTAATGGAAACTGCACTCCGCCCCCTATCTGACCCCAGGCTGGCAGACCCTGCGCCCAATATCTCCTCCTCTGTACGAAGTGCCCTGGCACCATCAGCATGGGGATCAGTGCCAAATAAAGATAAGGACTCGGCACTGTCCTGGCTCCACTCGCAGCTCACATACCACAGGCAGACACCGGTCTCAATCGGCGGTGCCGCAGAAAGGAGGAGACCGGAGAGGGGTCGTTCTCCCCTGGATAGGCCCAAGAAGCTGACCCTTGTGAGACCCGAGTCGGGCCATACTAATTCAGTCCCACCGCCGGTGATGGTCGCATTGACTCCTGCCCTCGTGGAAGAGCGTTCGAGTCCGGTCCCTTTTCGCTTTCCAAGGCCAAGCCGAGAGCTACACCTCCCATCAACCCCGGAGGCGTTTGCGGCAGCCCAGGACCTGCTCCATCTCACGGGACCATTCTCCCCGCCTAGACGGGACGGGATAGGTCACAGTCACTAGTTGCTCCCCTGGCACCATCAAGGGGAAAGCCCACAATGGTGTCTTGCCGGTCTCCATCCCCGGTGCACTGCTCCCCGGCACCAGAACAGAGTCAGCAGCCTCGTCAGTCCCCGAGCCCTTGGCACGGACTGTTGGCACCGCGAAGTACCGCTCCTCCATGGTCCTCCTTTTTGGAGACCTCTGAGTCAGACTCCTATCGATCTCATAGGAGCAGAAGTAGACGCTCCAGGTCGTGACAAGACTGGCACCCTTACCCGGCACCATGGCCCAAGCAGCGTCAGCCTCTGTCACAGTGGCCCTTTTGGACTCCCTGGGCCTTTCACCAAGGCCAAGGGCGGAGCCAAGGATTGCATTCCAGGGCAGCGGCGGTGGCCGAGGCCACTTTTGTACCTCCTCCAGGACTGTCGGCATCGGCAAGATCGGGGGTAGCTCCATCGCTCCCTGACACCACCATCCCAACCCCTGCGGCACCAGTGCCGTCTACACTGGCCCCAGCGGTATCAGCACTGATGGCCTCAGCCCCGACAGCCCCTGCACTCATGTATACAGTCCCAGCACCAAGGGGCATGGCACCGTCGGTGTCGGCACCAGCCCAGGAACCCTAAGCACCGTGGGACCCCTTGGGTGCGGAGGGAATAGAGCAGCCACTCCTTAAAGAAGTCTCTTCCTCTCCAGATGAGGCGCTGGCAGGCACCTCAGTAGCCTCGGCCCTGGAGGACAATAGGGTCCTGCAGCAATTGCTGAGGAGGGTTGCCCAGGGTCTGGGCATTCAGCTGAAAGGTCTCGACAACCGGTCCCGACCTGGGACCTCAATCTGGTCCTTTCCAAATTGAGGGGTCTGCCCTTCAAACCACTGGCGACTTGTTCCTTGCTGTACCTCTCATACAAAATGGCGTTTCTGGTAGCAATAACCTCAGCCAGGAGAGTGTCTGAGTTCAAGGCCCTAACATCAGAGCCCCCTTACACCATGTTCTATAAGGACAAGATTCAGCTCAGGCCACATCCAGCTTTCCTCCTGAAGGTTGCCTCTCAATTTCACATCAACCAGGACATCTTCCTCCCGGTGTTCTATCCTAAGCCCCACGCAAGCGGCAGGGAGTATTGGCTTCACTCGTTGGACGTCCGCAGAGCGCTAGCCTTTTACATTGAAAGGACAAGACCGTTCCAGAAGTCCATTCAACTGTTTGTGGCTGGCAGACAGGATGAAAGGTCTTCCAGTCACCTCTCAATGAATTTCATCATGGATCACATCCTGCATCCGTGAGTTCTATAACCTGGTGGAGGTGCCGGCCCCCCTGCTCACAGTGCACTCCACCAGGGCAAAGGCTTCTTCAATGGCCTTCCTGGCGCATGTTCCCACCCAGGAAATACGCAGAGTGGCAATGTGATCCTCAACATATACCTTCACATCGCATTATGCTATCACCCAGCAGGCCAGAGACGACGCGGCCTTTGGTAGAGCAGTGGTCCCGTCAGTGGACATCTGAACTCCGACCCCGCCTCTGGAACTTAGGCTTGGGAGTCACCTGATTGGAATTTACATAAACAAGCACTCCAAGAAGAAAAAACGGTTACTCACCTTCTCGTAACTGTTGTTCTTCGAGATGTGTTGTTCATGTCCATTCCAATACCCACCCACCTACCCCTCTGTCAGAGTAGCCGGCAAGAAGGAACTGAGTGGGTGGCGGGTCGGGAGGGCCCTATATTTAGGGCCTTGAAGGCGCCACTCCAGGGGGCACCCAGACCAACCTGACGGATACTGCTAGGGGAAAAATCTTTCGGCTGCCGCGCACACACCTGATTGGAATGGACATGAACAACACATCTTGAAGAACAACAATTACAAGATGGTGAGTAACTGTTTTTTCTATGCCCCACCCCTAGCTACTGACTCCAGTTCCTACCCTTGGCTTGACTCCTGACTCAGATTCCAGCTCTGTCCCCCAGCTCTTATTCCCAGCTGCTGCTCTGACCATTAGATGTGACCATCACTTCTCTGTCAACTAGGTCTGATTGCCTACATCCCAGTCCTTAACAGGGAGCAAGAAGCTGTGTGCCTTTGGAATACTGCATTGAACACAACATTATTCCACAAAGTCTCTTACCAGGCTTGCAGTATATTCTGGCAGACCACATCAGGAAACAGTTTGCAAGTGATCATAAATGGTCAGTGAAAGATGCCATCACAAAGGAGATATTCACCAACCCTCCATAGACCTGATTGTGATGAAAGAGAGCAAGAAGTGTCTCAGATTTTGCTCCAGAGGGGGTCAGTAACAGGGTTCTCTATCAGATGCATTCCTGGTCCCCTGGTGCATACCCACCAATTTCACTGATTCCAAGAGTCATCAGGAAACTGAGGTAGGATTAAGCCAAAATGATCATACTGGCACTGGCCTGGCCAAGGCTGTTCTGGTTCTCACACCTGATGAATCTCTCCATTTGACATCCAATCCAATTATCTCTCCTACGAGATAAAATCTCCTAAAGAGAGGGGCAGATCCTCCAGTGGGATCCAACTTCCATGTATCTCACAGGATACTGGCTAGTTAACAGCAGTTGAGAGGAGCTGCTCTTCAGCGGTCCAGACTATATTAATACACAATAGAAAGGACTCCACTGGACCTACCTACTATGACAATCGGAAGAGATTTACTTTCTGGACCCAACACCATCATTTATCTCTGACTGAGACTCAGATATCTGATATATCTGACTGCCTCTTATCTTTAAAGATTTCAGGATGATCTATGAGCTCTGTAAGTGTCCACCTGGCAGCCATTTCAGCTAACTATCCTCCCAATCAGGGTCACTCTGTGTTCTTTCACCCTACAGTAGCTAGATTCCTGAAAGCCTATGGCGGGTGTAGCCTCCAATCAGAGAGCTGCCTCCTCAGCTTTTCAATGTAGTGCTAAGGGGATTCATGGATTGGTCTGTCCATTGGGCCCCTAGATACTGTCATAGTTTCTTGAGGACACTCCAGTCAGGTATAAGGCCTCTAGCCATGATCTTTCTCAGGGCAGGAACCCACGTTCCTTCTCTCAACAGACCATGGATTTAGGCTGCAATTCCTTCTGTAATTCACTGTGATCTCCTCAGTAGTTCTGGCCTCTCTCAGAGGGAATGACAGGAACAATCAGACAGCCTTCATAAAGCAAAATATTTTTTTATTCAGAACAAAAGCATTACAGAGAAAACATACCATAAAATAAACAGCTTAGATACCAGCTGGCAAGCATGTGTGTATCTACAACATAAGATCTTAGTGGGTCTCAAAGTCCTTGAAATGCTTCCTGCAGAGTCTGTTACTGTTGGTCACAGTGTCATATTAGATCATGTACTGAGAGACAGCGACCTCTTCTCTGTTTCAGCCTGCGCACTCTATACAAGTCTCATCCTCTTTGGGTAGCCTTCTTTAACCAGGTCCAATGGGTATATGCAGTTTCCCCCAAAGGCGTGAAGCTCCTCTTCAGACTTGATACCTACCTAGGGATTTGAATTAATTACCCCCCTGTGATGTTTACATAACTTCCCCCCTAGTCACTGCATACTTGTCTTATTTCAAGCAAGAAATTAATCCTTTCCCTCCCAGCAGCTAACAATACAAAATAAGAGGGGAAACGGTCACATTTTTCCATAAAATAAATCAGAAATTACCAAGTTCTTCTTCCAGTGCTTGCTCATGTCCATTCCACGTTAGGTGTGTGTGCTCGCCACATGCACCGGTGCGAAAGTTTTTCCCTCAGTCGTATCCGTAGGGGACTGGCTCTGGCGCCCCCTGGAGTGGCGTGCATATACCGCAGTATAAGGGGCACCGCCAGCTCCCCCCACCCTCAGTTCCTTTTTACTGCCAGTGACTGTGCTGGAATATTCCTTTGCTTCGGCAAACCTTTTCTTCTGTAGAACTGTTCGTTGCGAACCTTTCTATTGTACATAGTTATATCAACTAATATTAGTTCCCTTTGTGTGTTTTAGTTAGTTTTAGTTGTCCCAGATGGGACTTAGCCTCGGGATGGGGCATGCCCCACTCCCTGGGCTTTAAGAACTGTGACTGCTACAAGAAACCCATGCTGGTCAGTGACCCGCACACCAGTTGTTTAAGGTGTTTGGGGGAATGTCACATCAGCAACAGGTGTCTAATCTGCAAGAGCTTTAAGCCTTGCACTAAGACAGAGCGGGACATCCGACTTAAAGCACTCCTTATGGAATCGGCACTGACACTGGCACCAGAGCAGCCGAGATCGGACTCCGCACCCAACACCGTGGCATCAGTGCGGAGTGCCCCGCAGGTGCTGGCGTTGGACAGATGACATTCTACCTCCCCGGCACAGACCAGTAAAAAGAGGAAGACTGGGAGAGGTTGGTCTCCTGCTCGCAAGGGCAAGGAGAGGGCAGGAGGTGAGCCTAGACCCACGAAGGGCAGCTCATCGCCTCCAAGTGGGAGTCAGGCCCCAGCTTCAGTTGAGTGGGTTAGCCCATCCCAAGACACGCCAGCCACCCTTGACAGCAGCATGGGAGTCCGGCACCTGGCAATGCCATTACCCTGGAGGCCCTGCAGGCGGCGCAGAATGTTGTCCCTCCCAGTGCAGCGCACACCGGCAACAGCAACTCCCAGATCAAGGGGTAGGCCTGCCCTTGGACCACCCCCTCAGTCCCTGTCAGTGCAGCACCACTCACCACCTCAGGGAGCGTCCCCCCAGCGCTTGCCCGCGCAGAGCCACTGGGCCTTGGATGTAGGGCTACCTACCAATTGGAGCCCTCGGTGCCGGACTCCGGCCATCACTCTGAGGGCTCAAAGCGTCGGTCACCAGTGGCATGGCATAGACCTACTGAGGCATGTTCATCCCCATGCCCTTGGTACCGGGATCGTCGCTTCCGTTCAGATCAACGTTGCTCCAGCAGGACTCTCAGTACCGGTCACCGGCCTATAGACAGAGGTCACCGTACCAGCGTTGACACTCGTCATCGTGGCGTTGGTCACGCTCTTGCTCCTGCTCTATGGACCAGCGCCGGTCGGGAAGTGTTCGGCATAGATCACCACGGTACCATTGTGGATCCACTGACACCGGTCACCAGGATCTCGACACGATGGATTGTCGCCCGCATACACATCCCACTTGGAGCGTGGCGGTGAATGCAGCCGGGACTGAGATGCCTGGTCGGCCTCGGTGCATTCCCAGTCTCCAGAACATGGCCCTCCATCCCTGGTCTCTAAGTCAGACCCAGAACCCCTTCAGGCGGGGCAAGGTCCTCCACTGGTGACACCGGTTCTCCCTGTGACACCGTCAGTACTACCGTGGCCCCAGGGTCAATGGCCCATGCCATGGCACCCTTGGAACCCATGGGGGTTCATGCAGCTGCCCCAAAGGCATACGTCAGTGTTGGGAGTCTCCGACAAGCCCTCTGTCACGATCTCTTGCCCACCTGAGATGGAGGCCGCTGTGCCTGGGATCTCCCCTCCCCCCATGTGCAACAGACAGGGGAAGAAGGCCATGCTGAGCAGGTCACAGAGGTGGTGACTCCTACTGTACCTACATCCTCATCCTCAACCCCTGATAAGGCCATCATGGGACCCCTGCCTACGGTCCCCCAGGATGATGCCAAAGCTCATCAGGAGGGTAGCCTCGAACTTGGAGCTAGAAACTAAGGAGCTAGAGGAGCCCTCGGACACCCTCTTCACCGTCCTCAGCTCCGCAGCACCTGCTAAAGTCCACTGCTAGTGCATGAGGGGGTGGCCAAAATTACCAAGGCCCTCTGGCAGACCCCCTCATCGATACCCCCAATTTCCAAGCGGGTGGAGCACAAGTACTATGTGTCCGCTAAAGGGTATGAATACCTGTATACCCACCCTGCCCCAAACTCGCTAGTACTATCTGCTGTCAATGAGCGGAAAGACAGTCAACTAGGAGCTACTCCCAAAAATAAGGAGGTGAAAAAGTAGGATATTTTTGGGAGAAAGGTTTATTTGTCATCGAGCCTACAGTTGAGGGTGGTGAATCATTAGGCTCTACTGGGCCATTATGATTTTAACATTTGACAATTGAGGACCCCAGGAAAGAGTTCCAGGCCATCCTGGAAGAGGGGCAGGGAGGGGCAAGGGCAGCACTGCATGCGGCTTCAGCCACGGCTGACTCTGCGGCACGGACCATGGCCTCAGCCATAACCATGAGGAGGGTGGCGTGACTGCAGTCCTTGGGCCTGTCAGCGGAGGTCCAACAGTCCATCCAGGACCTCCCTTTCGGGGGCAAGCTCTGTTTGCGGAGAAAACAGACGATAAGCTGCACTGGTTAAAGGACTTGTGCACCACTCTCAAGACCCTGGGCCTGTACACCCGGGGCAGCAAAGAAAGTGGTTTAAGCCGTAGCCTCCCCATCAGTAGTGTAGCCAGCCTAGGCAGGATGTGTTGCTCATGTTCATTCCAGAAGAGCAAGGGCTACAAATGCCATCAGGGCCAGCAGCCCTCTACCTCAACACAGGTTAGCTCTTCCCGCTCCCAGCAGGGGTCGAAGCAGGCATTTTGAGGATGCACCCAAGGGCGACATTCTGGCCACTGTCCTGGATCCTGGCCCCTTCCGCTTCTCCAACCGACTTTCATTTTTCCTCCCAGCCTGGGCACCTATAACATCAGACTATTGGGTCCTCAATACTGTGGCACAGAGCTATACCCTCCAATTTGTTTCTATCCCCTCATCCCACCCCATCCCTCTTCAGGGACCCTTCTCACAAGTCTACTGCAGGGGTGGGCAAACTTTTTGGGCTGAGGGCCACATCTGGGTGGGGAAATTGTATGCAGGGCCGGAGCAGGAGATTGGGGTGCGGGAGGGAGTGCGGGGTGTGGGAGGGGATGCAGTGTTCAGGAAGGGGCTCAAGGCAAGGGATTGGGGCAGAGGAGGGGGTTGGGCTGCACAGGGGTGCAGGGTGCAGCAGGGGCCACAAGGCAGGGGGTTGGGGTGCAGGGTGTATGAGGGGGCTCAGGGCAGGGAGTTGGGGTGCAGGAGGGGTGCGAGGTGCAGGCAGGGGGCTTAGGGCAGTTGGGGGGCGGGGTGCAGGAGGGGTTCGGGCTCTGGCCCGGTGCCGCTTATCTAAAGCAGCTCTGGGGTGGCAGCGGTGCGCACCGGGGCCAGGGCAGGCTCCCTGCATGCCTGCCCTGGCCCCGCGCCGCACTGCTCCAGGAAGTGCTGAAGCCCCGGGGGGGGAGGGGGCGGCGGAGGGCTCCGCCTGCGCTGCCCTTGCCACGCCTCCAGGTACCTCCCCCGAAGCTCCCGTGGTTCCCCGTTCCCGGCCAAAGGGAGCTGCGGGGGGCGGTGCCTGGAGGCAAGGGCAATGCATGAAGCCCTCTGCCCCCCCGCCTGGGGGCCGCAGGGAGGTGGTGTCGGCTGCTTCTGAGAGTGGTGTGGGGCCCGCGGCGGCACGGGGGGCAATCCCACGGGCCGGATCCAGCCCACAGGCCATAGTTTGCCCACCTCTGGTCAACTGCATCAGGAGGTGCAGGGCCTGCTGTGTGTAGCCTGATTTGGGGTATGTTAGTAGGGTTGATTTAATTTATCCACTTAATTTAATTTTATTTAATTAATTTTAATTAATTGATAATTTTAATAATGATTATTATGGATATTAATTAGTATGGGTTTTGGCTCACCTATTTGTTTGATCAGAAGATAAAGTTCGTCCTGAATCAGGCTTCACAGAGTTTATAAAAGGAACTTTGGGGGTATGACAGGAAGTTTACACTGAGACAGATATAGTCATAAAGACCTTTTATTAAAATCAATGAAATAGCAAGCAAATGGTAAAACAGTTAGAATTACAGTTACACTTGTATTACTGTTATTCAAGAGATACATATGATAATGCAATATTCAATAATGCAATATAAGCTGCAAACGTGATTAATACTCACACTGTTTTAATAACCTGGTGTTGGCAGATGCAGCGGCCGCCTTGGGCGTTTTCGCACCTCTGGCAGAGGAAGCTAATGCAGAGCTGTTTATTCTCTAGCTTAGCTCTAAGCTTTACTAAAATAAAATATATGGAAATCAAGTCCCTTTTAGACTTATAGTTTAAAAAGAAATTAAGAACGACCTATCAATAGTTAATAGCCGTCGATACGTAGTTGAAAGTGGAGGCAATGAAGAGTAGACAGGAGCAGATAGGTGGGTAGATTGCCTGTCTAATGGCGAGCTGCCTCTCCTTTTTATAGGGCATTAGTTGGAAATCCTTCCTCTTATGCCCAAATTTCATTCTTCCCCCACGGAAATGTTAGGGTACACTTACCCCATAGGCTAGTATGTATGTGTGTATGGATGATAGGTATGTACACATTTGTGGTGTACTTGTGAGTTTTGTGGGCAAAAATCCCCTTTTTCCACCCTTTATTGCTATTGGTTCAGGTAAAGGTCTCTAGACATCTGCGTGGGTGTTTTAGCTAATTTTACTTTTCTGAGTAAGGGTCTCAAAATGTGTTAACTTCACATTAGCTTAACATACAGGGTTTTGGCCTGTAGGTAGGTCTCTTGCATTACAGCCAAACTTACTTTTAATATAAAATCTATAAGCCTAGTACATCAAATACTCAAATTTAAAAGAAAGATCTATTTCTACAGACCAGCATATTAATCCTTAGGGCTACATGTGGGAGGAGGGGATCATGGAAGAAGTCCCGTAGACCTCAGGGGTAAGGGGTTCTACTCCCGTACTTTCTGATCCCAAAGGCCAAAGGGGGCGTAAGGCCCATCCTGGACCTGCGAGACCTCAATAAGTATCTCAAGAAGTTGAGGTTCTGCATGGTCTCCCTGGCCTCCATCATCCCCTCCCTGGATCCGGGAGACTGGTATGCTGCCCTCGACTTGAGAAGGATACGTACTTTCATATAGTGATCTTTCAAGGACACAGATACTTCCTCCGCTTCACGGTGGGATCCGCGCCCTACCAGTTTGTGGTGCTCCCCTTCGGCCTGGCAACGGCACCGAGAGTGTTTACAAAATGCACGTCGGTGGTGGCAGCTTACCTCAGGCGTCGGGATATCCTGATCTATCCGTACCTCGATGACTGGCTGGTCAAGGGTCACTCCAGATCTCAGGTCCAGGATGACGTTGTGATGCTGCTGACCACGTGGAGGAGACTGGGTCTGTTGATAAACTAGGAAAAATCAACATTAGTCCCTGTACAAAGAATAGAATTTATTGGGGGTGGTCCTCAACTCCACCAGGGCGAAGGCGTTTCTGCAGCACGACAGGTTCCAGACAATGAGGGACCTCATCCCTGGAGTCTCTGTGTTTCCTCTCACGACAGCCAGGGTCTGCCTACTGCTGCTGGGCCGCATGGCAGTGTGCACGTACATCATCTGCCATGTGAGACTCCAAATGTGACCGCCTCCAGCAGTGGCTGGCTAGGGTCTATTCCCCATCCAGGGATCACCTGGACAAGATGTCACCATCCCACTGGAGGTACTCACTGCATTGCAGTGGTGGACTGACCCTGGAACGGTCCTCGACAGAGTCCCGTTTGACAGCCCGCAACCTTCGGTGTCGCTGATATCGGATGCCTCGGACCTTGGCTGGGGAACGCACCTCGGCGCAATGCAGACACAAGGTACGTGGTCTGCAGAGGAGATGATGTTGCATATAAACGTCAAAGAGCTCAGGGCGGTTCGCCTAGCCTGCGGGGTTTTCCTCCTGCAGTTATCCAACAGAGTGGTTCAAGTGCTGACGGACAACATGGCCTCAATGTTTTACATCAACAGTCAAGGAAGAGTGTGTTCGTCGGTCCTCTGTCAAGAGGCACTCCACCTATGGGATTTCTGCATCCAGCATGCGATCCACCTGGAAGCGTATCACCTTCCTGGCCTCAGGAACATGCTGGCAGATCGCCTCAGCAGGTCTTTCTTTTCTAACCATGAGTGGTCGCTCCACACAGAAGTGGTCCAGATGCTCTTCCAGAAGTGGGGAACTCCACTGGGCGTCTGAACGTAGCGTCTCCGCAACGCGCTCTTCTCTGCAGTCCATCTTGGAATACCTGCTCCTCCTGAAAAATCAGGGCCTGCCCCTCTCTTCTATCAAGGTTCATCTAGCTGCCAACTTCGCTTTTCATCCGCTGATGCAGGGTAGATCGGTGTTCTCACACAAGATGTCCGTCAGGTTCCCGAAAGGCCTCGAAAGGCTCTTCCCTCCTGTTAGGGATCCTGTCCCACAATGGGACCTCAATCTGGTTCTTTCCAGACTCACGGGTCCGCCCTTTGAGCTCTTGGATTCTTGTTCCCTTTCTCACCTATCGTGGAAAGTCGCACTCCTTGTGGCAGTGACGTCGGCTAGATGAGTGTCGGAGATTAAAACCCTGACCTCGGAACTGCTATATACAGTCTTCTATAAAGACAAGGTACAGTTGCGACCCCATACGGCCTTCCTACCGAAGGTGGTGTCTTCCTTCCATATCAACCAGGACACCTTCCTAAGCTGCACAAGACCAATGAGGAGAGGCGGCTGCATGTCCTGGACATCCTATGTGCCTTGGTGTTTTGGAGCGTACCAAGCCCTTTCACAGGTCGATGCAGCTCTTCATCACGACAGTGGATAGGATGAAGGGCCTGCCGGTGTCCTATCAGAGGATCTCCAACAGGATCACTTCCTGCATCCGGACCTGTTATGAGTTGGCGCAGGTTCAACCGCCGCCGTTGGTGAAGGCCCACTCGACGAGAGCGCAAGCATCCTCGGTGGTCTTCCTGGTGCATATCCCCATCCCGGACATTTGCAGAGTCGCAACGTGGTCTTCGGTTCACACGTTCATGGCACACTACGCCATCACCCAGCAGGCCAGGGATGACACTGGATTCGACAGAGCTGTGTTACAGGCTACACGTCCATGAACTCCTACCCGCCTCCATTGGTACTGCTTGGGAGTCACCTAACATGGAATGGACATGAGCAACACATCTTGAAGAACACGAGTTACAGAAAAGGTAACTGTCTTTTCTTCTTCGAGTGTTTGCTCATGTCCATTCCATGACCCGCCCTCCTTCCCCACTGTTGGAGTTTCCAGCAAGAAGGAACTGAGGGTGGGGGGAGCCAGTGGCACCCCTTATACCACGGCATACGTGCGCCACTCCAGGGTGCACCAGAGCTGGTCCCCTATAGATACCGCTGAGGGAAAAACTTCCGGCACCGGTGCACGTGGCGAGCGCACACACCTAACATGGAATGAACATGAGCAACACATCTCAAAGAACACCAGTTACGGAAAGGTAACTGTCTTTTCTCCACAGATACAAGTTCCCTTTTCCACCTATCCATCAAAATGTATTCCTAGTACTGAGGGATCTCTGGGCCAAAAAACTGAGCAGCTGTCCACTTCTCCTGCTCCTGAGTCCATCTCCAGTGATGAAAAGGAGAAAGTAAATGGGAGCTGTTTCTCCTCCCAACACTCTTCACTCACGGGACGAAGACCATCATGGGAAGCTGCTAGGACCAAATCTCGCCAATGGTACGGGCAACCCTGGATGTGTCCATCAATGCCTTTCCCCATGCAGTGGCCACCTGGGCGGTGTATAGGGTTCACCACATTAGACCCCCGACCCCAGCCCGAAGGGAAATTCATTCTCCACCTTCCCCAAACAGGGAGACGTCAGAAGCACCTGAGGACATGGGAGATGAGGAGGAAGAAAGTTCAGACCATGCACACACTTCACAGTGCCCAGTGTTCAGCCTTTCTGGGCAATTTGCAACTTGTATAGTTCTAGCTTCTTCTGATCTTCAATCTTATTTATTTTGCTTCCCTTTCTGTCCCTACTTTCCTTACCCAAAATAAGCAAACAGAAAATAACAAACCAGTAACCACTTTATAGTACAAGTCATGGACAGGTCACGGGCTGTGAATTTTTGTTTACTGCCCGTGACCTGTCCATGACTTTTACTAAAAATAAATGTGACTAAAACATAGCCTTAATTATAATACATCACAAGTACAGTTACCTGTGCATTTGACTGTGGTGTTCACAAAGATTTCTGATTTCATTGTGTAAAGGAACTAAGCTATCAAGTCCTATACAAAAATAACTATTAGAGGTGCTTTTAACACCTAATATGTTAATGATAACTCTCCCTAGATTTCACTAGTTTTGTACTAAATCACTCATGGGAGAAGGGGGGATGAAAGAAAGCAAGGTGATCCCATTTGAGCCTCTTTTCTCTGTACTGGCTGGTATATTCAAATCTCTTGTCAGAGATGACTCATTTAGGTAATTTTCACTTAAAGTCTATGAAAACTGGAGAAGGTCTCACAATATGGTTAAAATCCCATCCTATTATAAATTCTGATTCACAAACTATTTTAAGATGGAGTGAAGGTTGAGAGTACGTATCAGTAACTTAAGGGCAAAAAAACCCATTACAGGTATGTTGTACTTATCCCACAACCAAACATTACAAACCCAGGAAATTCAGAGTTAAGGTTACACTTCAACCTTAACATGGGTTGAAGCATGGTAAATATGTTAAAGCATGGTACAGTTCAGTTAAGGCACCAAAAAACCTTAACTCAGCCCTCTGTGATGCCATGCAATAACCATATGATTATGATTAAAGCAGTTTATTATTTGTGGTCCCCGATTAAATTAAACTAATTGGAGAGGGCTTTTCCCCCATATTTGCCCCTCATGATGTCACTACAGGCCAGAGTTGAGGTTGTTTGGGTGCCCGTCTCCTAAATCACATCCTCCTTTTATGTAACAAAGTTTATAACCTGTGTGGCAAATGCCACATATCAGGAATGTCTCTTTGGATGAGGTGGTTCCTTATGTTTGAAAACCATTTAAAAATAAATTGTTAGTGCTCAATAAATTCTTTCTTTTCTTCACAGTTCCTTCATGTGACTGCCATGGCAGGAGTTTAAACCAAACGTGCAACCCGAACACGTAGAACACATTTGCACAGTTGCCAACTTTCACCCAGTAAATAAGCACCCCGACTTTCACAATAAGCCAAACATCAAGCTAATCCCATTTCAAAACAAGGCCAAAACAAGCCAATCCCTAGGAACCCCAACACGCCATATGACTAGATCCCCCGGTGTGCAGTCTGAGACTGGGGTGGGCCCACTGTGCACCCCTGACTCTCTCCCCCCCTTGCCGGGAGTTGATAAAAAAAAAAGAAACAAGCCCAACAAGCATCAAGCTACAAGCCAAAAATTAGCCAACAAGCAACTCACAAGCCAATTAAGCCAAAAACAAGCCCAACTTCTGCAGGAGTTTTTTTGTGTGTGTGCAGGTTTGGCATGTCTGATTCACTGAAAGCTCTCTCACCGAGCCCAACACCCTCCTCCAGCCTGATGGCAAGGGCAGTGACTCATCTGACAGTGAGACTTCTGTCAGTCATGCATGATGAGACCATTTTAAAGGTTTTGGTTTTTTTAAAATTCTGTTAGTGGCCATCGCTCAGGGGCGATGCAGTTTTGAATTCTAACAATTACATGGAAATGAGACACATAGGCCAGGGATCATGAAATGACTGCATTGCTTTCTCATGGGCTATTAATACATGAACTATTACAAAGTCAGAAAAACGAGCGCTGTGACTGTGAGGATTTCTTCCGCCAGGGGATTGCTGGGCAAGGCGGAGGAGCGATCTCGCAAGGCGCGGGGAAAAGGCCTCCCCCGAGAAAGGCCGCAGAGCTGGTGCAGCACCGGGACAAAAACGTGGTGCAAGTTCAGACTCTACTGCCCTTCGCAGCCCGGCTCTGCAGCAGCGCTTTGCGCCAGGCCCGGTGCACACGGGGGAAGCGCGGCTCCGGGGGGTGCAAAGTGCCTGGGAGCCCGGGCAGGGTGGGGCGAGCCCGGGACTGCAGCCGCCGCCCCCTGCCCAGGGCTCAGCGCTGCTCCAGCGGCCCCGCCCCCCCCCCCCCCACTTCTGCCGCCCGGGCTGAAATCTCGCGAGATTCTGCTCGGCACTGGGGGGGCGTGTCTCGCGAGGTGTCGCGGCGGCGGCGGCGGCGGTTGCATGAGGTCGGAGCGGGAGGCCGGGCCGGGGCTGGCGCGCGGGGGCGGCCGGGAGAAGCGGCCCATGGAGACCCCGCTCCGGCGGGAGTCACCGCTCCGGGAGCCCGAGACCCCCCCGCCGCCCCCGGGCCCGCCTCCGCCGCCTCACCCGGCCCTGGGCAGGCCGCGGGAGGAGAAGAGAGCGGCGCTGAGCAAGGTGAGCGGCCGGCGCGTCAGCACCAGGGACAGCGCGCGGCGGGGCGGGGGTTGCCTGAGCGAGGGACATGGGGAGGGGCGGGAGCTTTGCCGGAGGAGGCGGGGGGAAGGGGGAGGGGTGGATGGGATGGGAAGGGAGGATTTGCCTGGGGGAGGGGGGATGCGGAGGGGCGGGGGTTTGCCGGGGGGGGGGGGGGTTGCCTATGGGAATGGGGAGCGGGGACTTGCCTGAGCGGGGGAGGAGTGAGGGGGATTTGCGTGGGGGAGGAGAGCAGGGAAGGGGCGGGGACAGGGATGACAGGGGCTTGGGGTGGTGCAGTGGTACCACGGTGGGAGTGCACCTCACTGAATGATTGGCAGAGGTTCTAGGACGTCTTGTGAGACTCTACCCGGAATGGGGCGGGGGGTAGGTTTTATATTCCAAAGATTTCGCATAGTGTTTAGCAGGCAACATGGTTTGTGGCTGGAGCAGGCTCGGTGCCTCAATTTGCCCATCTCCGAAATAAGAATAAGGATATTGATCCACTTTTTTAAAATGACAGGTTTCAGAGTACCAGCCGTGTTAGTCTGTATCCGCAAAAAGAACAGGAGTACTTGTGGCACCTTAAAGACTAACAAATTTATTTGAGCATAAGCTTTCGTGAGCTACATCCCACTTTGGGATGTAGCCCACGAAAGCTTATGCTCAAATAAATTTGTTAGTCTCTAAGGTGCCACAAGTACTCCTGTTCTTTTAAAAATGATTTGCATTACAAGCAATATCACTGCAAATCTGCTTGCCTGGTCACATTTTGTGAGTTAAAAATCAAGATGACAAATGCTGTGGCAGAGGAGTAGGGAACTTTCCCCTGGGAAGGAGTCCCAGCAAAGCACCACAACATCAACTTTGCTATTTTTTTATAAAACATCTTTCCTCTAAGCCAGTGGTTCCCAAACTTGTTCCGCCGCTTGTGCAGGGAAAGCCTCTGGCAGGCCGGTCCGGTCTGTTTACCTGCCGCATCCGCAAGTTCGGCCGATCGCGGCTCCCAGTGGCCGCGTTTTGCTGCTCCAGGCCAATGGGAGCTGCTGGAAGCAGCGCAGGCTGAGGGACATACTGACCGCCGCTTCCAGCAGCTCCCATTGGCCTGGAGCAGCGAACCGCGGCCACTGAGAGCTGCAATCGGCCGAACTTGCGGACGCGGCAGGTAAACAAACCGGACCGACTGGCCCGCCAGGGGCTTTCCCTGCACAAGCGGCGGAACAAGTTTGGGAACCACTGCTCTAAGCACTTTACAAGCAATTCTCACAAAAGTCCTTACAAATAGGGAAACTGCAGCACAGAAAGGCTGTCTGACTTGCTTAAAGTGAGACAGTGAGTGAGAGCTGGGAACAGAACACATGAATCCTGACCTCTCATTTCCCTGCTCTACACATTTGACAGCACTCCATCCGTGTGTTTTTCATGCAAATTGTGTCCCTACCTGTTTTATGGAATTAAATGGTACAAGACATTAGGTCACATATAGTATGTGTTATTCTTGCAACAAAAGTGTTTTGAGAAAGTTACTTCATGTTAAATCATTTTATACAGAGAGAATTATGTATTTTGTATATTTAGTGACTTTATTTGATTTTACATAATTTGTTAATATATTTTATATTCAGCTCAACTATAGTTGCTTCTAAACTCTCTGTTAAAAGATTTCAGTTGTCCTACAATTATATTACATGTGTTAGCTATCATTCCCTCATCTGTATGTGACAGAAACTGCATCCCAGTGCAGGAGTATATGGTAAGACTGGATCCCATTGAAATTCGTAGTTCTAGGGAGAGTTTTCAGAAAGATGCAATGTAGTTTGTTTACAATTTTGGCAATATTTAAATATTTAGATTAGTACTAAATGAGTCTTCACTTTTAACTATGTTACTTTACAGGTAGTTATTCGCCGGCTTCCTCCTAGTCTAACCAAGGAGCAACTGGAAGAGCAGCTACATCCACTACCTGCCCACGATTATTTTGAATTTTGCACTGCTGATCCCAGGTGAGGAGGAGCTGTTTATTAGCACTAAGAAGGAAAGAGGTACTTTCTATGAGTTTGTAAGCAACCTATTTCACTAAGGGCTTGTCTACACTTAGCGGGGGATCAATACACGGTGATTGATGCATCGGTGGTCAATTTAGCGGGTCTAGTGAAGACCCACTAAATCGACCGCAGCTCGCTCTTCCGTTGACTCCTGTACTCCCCCGGATCTAGAAAAGTAAGGGGAGTCAATGGGAGAGGGTCTCCTGTCAACATTGCGTAGTGTGGATCCCGCAGTAAGTAGATCTAAGCTACGTCAACTTGAGTTACACTATTCACGTAACTCAAAATGCGTAGCTTAGATCGACTTTTCCCTGTAGTGTAGACAAGGCCTCAGGTACCCTGGGCATAGTCACATAACAAATTTATATTTTGCATCTATGAATCCTTTATCTTTTTCGGTTTAGTTAGGTAGGTATATTATTATATATATTTATATATATATTATAAACTATTTTCACTGGTGAAGTAGAACAGAGGTCTTCCTAAACTTCTTGTACACCTTGTGTGACTTATTCTCTTTCTTGGTGTTGAGCTGGGCAAATACTACAGCCATTTTTCCACAAGTGTTCATTTGAATTTAAAATGAATTAACTTCTTCATTGTTCACATCTCATTGCTTTCTACAGACTTTCAAGCAATCAAGTTTTATTCACATGGATGTTCACAAAAAGCTAATTTTAAATTTACACACCTGGGCACTCAGGGATAGCATCCTGTTTCATTTATAGATTCCAAGGCCAGAAATGACTTCCTGAATAACACTTCCTGTATTGTGACTCCTGTATAACACAGGCCACAAAATAATTCCTAGAACATATCTTTTAGAGAAACATCCAATCTTGATTTAAAAATTGTCAGTGATAAAGAATCCCACTATGACCATGGTTAAATTGTTCCAGTAGTTAATTATTCTCACCTTTAGGAATTTACACCTTATTTGCAGTTCTAATTTGTCTAGCTTCAGCTTCCAGCCATTGGATCATGTTATACCTTTTGAAGAGTCCATTATTAAATATTTGTTCCCCATGTAGATGCTTCCAGATTGTAATCAAGACATCCCTTAACCTTCTCTTTGTTAAATTGTTTGAACTCTTTGAGTCTTTCACTATAAGGCATGTTTTCTAGTCCTTTAATAATTTTTGTGGCTCTTTTCTGAACCCTCTTCAATTTATCAATATCCTTCTTGAATTTTGGGCACCAGAACTGGACACCGTATTCCAGTAGCAGTTGCACCAGTACCGAATATAGAGGTAAAATAACTGCTTTGCTGCTACTTGAGATTCCCTTGTTTATGCCTCCCAGGACTGCATTAGCTTTTTTGGCCAGTGTCACATTGGGAGCTCATGTTCAGTTGATTAACCACCATGACCCAAAATCTTTTTCAGAGTCATTGCTTCCCAAGGTAGAGTCCCCCATCCTGTAAGTATGGTCTACATCAGGGATCGGCAACCTTTGGTACGCGGCCTGTCAGGGAAATCTGCTGGCAGGCCGGGTCGGTTTGTTTACCTGCAGCGTCCGCAGGGTCGGCCGATCGCGGCTCCCACTGGCCACTGTTCGCTGTTCCAGGCCAATGGGTGCTGCAGGAAGCGGCGGCCAGCACATCCCTCGGCCCACGCCGCTTCCCGCAGCCCCCATTGACCTGGAACAGCGAACCACAGCCAGTGGAGCTGCAATCGGCCAAACCTGCAGACACTGCAGGTAAACAAACTGACCCGGCCCACCAGTGGAGTTCCCTGACAGGCTGCGTGCCAAAAGTTGCTGATTCGTGGTCTACATTCTTTGTTCCTAGATGTATACGTTTACATTTAGATATGATTAAAACACATATTGTTTGTTTGCACCCAGTTTACCAAATGATCCAGAGCTCTCTGAATCAGTGACCTGTCCTCTTCATTGTTTACCACTCCCCTAATTTTTGTGTCATCTGCAAACTTTATCAGTGATGATTTTATGTTTGCTTCCAGGTCATTGATAAAATTGTTAAATAGTGTACGGCCAAGAACTGATCCCTGTGGGACCCCCACTGGAAACATACCCTCTCAGTGATGATTCCCCATTTACAGTTGCATATTGAGAGTTATCAATTAGCTAGTTTTTAATCCATTTAATGTGTGCCATGTTAATTTTATATTGTTCTATTTATTTAATCAAAATGTTGTGTGATACCAAGTCAAATGCCCTATAGAAGTTTAAAGTACATTACATCAACCCTATTATCTTTATTAACCAAACTTTTAATCTCATCAAAAATGTATCAAGTTAGTTTGGCAGGATCTATTTTCCATAAACCCATGTTGATTTGCATTAATAACATTATTCTCCTTTGATCCTTTATTAATCAAATCTACTATCACCCACTTCATTATCTTACCCAGGATTGATGTCAGGCTGACAGGCCTATAATTACCTGGGTCATCCCATTTACCCTTTCTAAAAATTGGCACATTTGTGTTCTTCCAGTCTTCTGGAACCTCCCCAGCGCTCCAAGACTCATTGAAAATCTACGTTAACATCCAATATATTACTAATTATTTCATTAGCAATTTCAAAAACAATTAAACAAAATAAGAACGTTAACTAATAAAGAATATAAAATGAGGTTGCTAATACTTTTATTTAATATGCATGGTGCCATAAATGTTAAGACAACATTCACTGGCTAACAAAACAAATTTCAGAAAGGGAGGAAATGTACAATGAATGCAACCCAAACACCCTTAACATTGTCGGGAAGCAATGGTACATGGATATGTATCCTAAATTAATAGAGTGTGCAGTGTATAGCTGTGCATATCTGACATTTTCTTCTTAGAGAATTGTCTCTAGCAGATCCAAACTAATGGCATGTCTGCACCTCTGGTTATAACCCTGGAACTGTTTATTGGCAATGACTGTTGGAGCGCTGAGCCCCTCAGACATTGAACCACCAACTGAGGCTACAAAGAGGGGAAATAGTTCCCAACTGCCAAATTTCCTTTCCATAATCTCACTTGTGTGGTTGCTCCAGACTTGTAATTTTTTATTTATAGCAGGTTAAGACAGTTTTAATTAGTTAAGTGATAGATTTACTGTAAGTTAATGTAGAGTAGTTTTGTTATTTTCAGTTATTTAGTCTGTCAGTCTAGGCTGCGCATACGCCAACCTGGAGTTGGGCAGATACTGAAAAAAACAAGGATTCAAGGACACTCTATCTGTAATGGATCAGCACTCTTAAGTGCCTCCATGTGTAGAAGTTGGACGCTCTGTCGGCTCCTTTTCAGCCTGTGCTGCCCTTTCCAGTAGATAATGGAAAAATAACAAAGGCAGATTGAAACTTCTTCTCCTAAAAGAGTTTCTCTGTTTTCAATGGATTTGTTTGGCTATCTGCCAGGAAATGTTCCAAGCAGTTTGATGGGCCAAGGCACTTAAGTCTGGGGCACAAGTCTATAGGGAGCCATCATTCCTAGAAAGATTAGACAACTCAAAGCAGGTCAAAGATTTAAAGTTTATTTTTCTCTCCTCACATTCATGCAAATAAATATTTTTAGTGCAGAAAGACCTAATTGTGAAGGCTACCGTCTGATCTTTGTCTGGCTTATTTAACTGCCTGTGTGCCAGGACTCTGGTGAGGGTTTTGCAAACTCTGTCATATGCTGTGTCAATCATTCTCCTCTCCAATATAGAAAATAACAACATATATAACAGACCATGTGGTTTACGTGACCAACACAGCTTTAATTTTGAGTATTGAGCACCAAACCATCAAAATTGTCAAGTAAATGTGAACAGCACTTAAATAGGAAAAAGTTGCATTTTGCTCATGGACGTTGCATATGTTGAAAAAGAGACTAAATAGATTGAGTAAATTATTTAGTGTGAACTATTT
Source organism: Emys orbicularis (assembly GCF_028017835.1). Classification (NCBI taxonomy): domain Eukaryota; kingdom Metazoa; phylum Chordata; order Testudines; family Emydidae; genus Emys; species Emys orbicularis. The sequence continues at coordinate 255,697,450 of NC_088683.1, read as the reverse complement.
TCTCAGCTGTAGGGCTTGCAATACCCTCATGACTTGCTGATACTGCTGTCCCCATTCATGTATCTCTGAAGAGGCAGATCATTCTGTATTGGTGGAAGAAAGATGAGGGCACACTTAAATCACTTTGTAAAATTCATCTGCTTTAAAAATTACTCTTGACAATTAAGTAAAGCAAAAAGTACAAAGAAAATAAAGCTGCGTTTTCAAATGTTATTTGGTTACTACATTTTGAGGTGTTGAAATCTGTGAATACATAATTTTTAGAAAATAGAGAAAATTAACACTGAAGACTCTGACATCTGTTACTTGGGATGGCAGATTTTTTTTTTTTTAATGCTTCCTTGACCCTTTTAGTAAACTAATGGTCTGTAGGGTTGGACTGGGAGGCATTTTTCCCTCTGTGATTTGTATTCAGATTCTGTGCTCAGTCATCAGTCTGATGTCTCCACAGAGACTTAGGCCTTATCTACATGGAAATTGTTTTTGGTATATCTGAGTTTTTCGACATGAGCTGCCTTGTGTCCACACATAAACAATCTTTTTTTCCTTTATTTTGCTTCTTATCCTCCTCTGGTTAATCTGCTTTGGTAACAACATAACACAATTTCTGAATGAGTTATACTGCTATAAAGTTCATGTGGATACATCCCCATTTGAATTAACTGTACTACTTCAGGTAATCATCCCACTGATATCCCACACTCATTGCTTCACATTGGACTGATTTGTCTGGTTACCTGTGCATTCTCCAATGCACTGGGGTCATCTTGATTAGCTATCCCCCCATGGTTTCATTGCTGACACACCCCAAGCCCATCTAAAAGGAGCAAATTCAGTTTCAGCTTTCCAGCAGTCACTGAAATGCAAAGATCTATAAGTGGCTAGCAGATCAAAAACAGGAAAAGGAGCACTGTCAGGACACATGCCAGTGCCACACCAAAGTGCTGCAGCAGAATTACAAAAACACCAAAGACCAAATCCCAGTGCACATGCCTGCTATGAAGAGCTGAATCAGATTTTTGCCATAGAGGCCACCACAAAACCCCAGTATACGTTGGACAGTTTGGCCACAATCTGCAGCGAGCCAGGCATGCCTTCAGAAACCCCACAGGAAGCCTTGAACCCCCGGGCAGGAGAAGATTCCTCTAGACAACCAAGATTTCTTCAGCACTCCTTCCAGCCAGCAGGAGACTCAGTCAGAGATGCCTCCCCAGTGCCCAGCCAGAGACAATATGGCAGAGGGGACCTCATCCAGTAAGTATTAAGCAGTTGTCAGTCCCATTAATGCCTGTTTAGGGGGATTTGGAAAACTTTCTTCTGGATACTGACTGTGCCCTGTCATGTCTGGCAGATATTGTCACAGCAGAGGATGGACATGTCTGCCCTTACGCAGCACCCTTTGGCCTCCACTTGCTTGGCTTTTCTCCAGCCCCTGCAGCATGCTCAAAATGGCACATAAAACAGAAAATTCAACAGTTAAAAGTGGATTTTTTAATCCCAAAAATATTTAATCCCATGCCCATAGACCAAAACATGTATCCCCCCTTTTTCCCATGCTGCTTGATGTTTCTTGCTTCTCAACCACCTCTGCCTCCTCTCCCTGCTTTTCATTCTTGTGGTGCTGAAAAAGATAGTGGCCCTGCAGCTGTGAAAAAAAAAATGAAAAAGACAAATGCATTGCATCTTAGTTTTATTGTAGCAAAACAAAAAGCAAGAAATACACCAGTAGAAAACGCATGTAAGCCACAGTTTTGTCATTGCCCTGAGCTTTTTTAGATTTTAAGATTTTCATACATGTAAAATTAAACATGTTAAATTGGCCATTTGAGATTACAGAGGCTGTTTTAAGTCTTTTATGTTGCATAGACTCTGTAAAGTATTTGTGATTTGCAGGTGTTACAAAAGGATCTTTTCATCAAGCACTCATTTATTGCAGTATATTACATTGCTAAAACCATTGTTAACAGGACATGCCTCACAGCTGCAAAATTCTATATTTTTTTAAAGCACACTTTGCTCTCATCCATTGGTATGATAAATGAGAATTGTAGACAAAGATAGCAATCTAGTTTGGCAAGCATTTGACAAGGCGCTGCTTGCTTCTTAGGGCCACCCATCTAGGTAGTGTTTCCCTTCCATTAAGCAACAGTTTGAGGGGGCACCATCCAGGCATGTAGCATGTTGCATATTTTCTCAGTTGTCCCTTTACCTTTCTGCACAGGACCCATCTCTGCCTCTTAAGAAAACACCTCAGGATAATATTCCCCATTTAAGGATAGCCCCCAGGGGTGTACATGCAATTACTAGCCTATTCCTTGGGGAACCCTACTCTCAATTCTTCTCACCCCCTAAAAATTGTATAAGGGGTCATTTAAAGGGTATCTTACCCCTTATACATGGTATCTCTGTGGAAATGGCTTCATTTGAGGAATGAACCCACAATTGCTAAGTACTCTCATAGCCATACTTATTTATTGTAATAAACCAACTATAGCTAGGGGAGAATCCCACTTTGATAGTGGAACTTTGCACACATGTTTTTGCATTTTTGTGTGCTGTGAGTGGTGATTTTGGTCCATAATATTTAAAAGTTTTTATTACTGTAAATCTTGTGGCTACACTGGATCCCTTCAAAACATGCAAGATAATTTTTGATGTCTGTACTTTCCAGAATACAAAATTCTATCCACTCTGGTAGTCATATATTTAACCTCTGCTAACAGCAATAATAAATGCTTAATGTAAAATAAAATTCACTGTTTTAAATGTTTGACTCAATTGTGAAGTGTGTTCAATCTAACAAATATAAGTGTAAAAGGACAGAAAAATATTGCTGTTTCATGTGTCGGGGGGAAATAGATTGTGGTGCCAAAGCAGGTGGAAAACATCTGCTACTGAAATATTAGGAGTTTAGAAATGTTTCTGAGAGAATAAATATTTCTGATTTTCTATTCTCTTTTACAGTGGTTACTGTTCCGTGTCAAGATGCCTGATATTTTATAGGTAATAAGTGCCTGATCCTATAAAGTGCTGAGCACCTTCAACTCCCATGTAAAGTAAGTGGAAATTGAGGATGCTCTGCAACTTTACAGGATCAGGACCTAAAAATGGCAAAAAATGTTTTTCTTTTCTGCAAACAGTGGAGTACTAGTCCTAAATTCATACACAAAACCTGCATTAATAGGAGTTGTAACCATCATCTGCTTCCAGAGATGTTTGGCAGTTGGTCCAAATGCATGCAAATCAGAGGCACAGCAGTTTCCTTAAGGGACAGAGAAAGATCTATAGTTCTCCCTTCAGTTACACTCCTAGTTTTTTTTTTTTTTTGACAATATGAAATTGCAAGAATTTAAGGGATAAGGAAATAAGCATGAAATTGCTCTAATTTTTTCCACATCTGGTGTATTCAAAGAAGCCTGTTTCTGCTTCATCTGTCCTAGTGTATTTCTTTAATAGTTGAAATTGTTTATAAAAATATATTAAACATGTTTTTCAGTTTTGCCAGGCAGTAATTTTTCTTGGATGCACAATTAATTTTTGGCATGTCGCGAAAGAACTTCATTTATTTAATTAAGAATTTTATTAACAGATTCATTTTTCTTAGATTAACATTGTCTTTAATTCCAGCATTTCTGCTTTGGCAGCAAAGAGCAACAAGCAAAAATACTTGATATGAGCAGTTTAACTATGCAATCAAGTTAATCTCTAATAAATACTAAAATAATTTAGGCCTCAGTTCAGTCGAGCACCTAAGCGTGTGCTTAACATGAAACACATGAGTACTCCTACTGAGATGACCAAGCACAGAGGAGAGAGCCCTCTGCTTCCTGGGAGGTGACAGTTATCCAGAAGTCTTGCTGGTTGCTCCAGCCATTGCTGCCTGTGTGATCTCAACTTAAATGTTCCTCTAATGTCAAATCACAAATCCTTTCTACTTATAAAGTAAACAAACCCAAGTTAATTTAACGATATTTTTTCTTACTCTATTCTATATGCATATTGAAATATATCTAAAAAAGCATTGACGGTTTCTCATTGAAATCAATGGGAGAGAAACTCATTCTATCATAGTAAAGCCTTTTCACATGGTCATGGCTACCTCCGTATAGTACACGCAGTACCATCCACTTGCATAGAAATGTTGAAACTTTCATCAATATCATTCAATTCATATTTGTTTTTATAGATAAAATACATTTTACAGATATAAATCTATATGTCATTAACACTGTTTCCATTAGACTCATGTCTTTCATTGAGTTATAAGTATAACATTTTTTAATTTATATATAAATTGAGAAATTTTTCAGTTTAAGATCCCATTGGAATTAGTGCCCTTTAGAAATGCTAGATAATGAACATTTCATATACAGTAAATGAATATCCATCCCAATAGCTCTGTCTAATTCAGAAGGATCAGAAAAATTCTCCTTCGAGTTTGTGTCCTCATGAATCCCACTCTAGCTGTACGTGTGCCTCACGTACATAAGACTGGAATCTTTAAAAAGCAGTGTCTGTTGGACCACACCTGCACTGTGCATGCCTTTGTGCCCCACACCCGAGACATAAAGAGCAGAGTAACTGCACCTGTCCTTCCTTTCCCCCTTACTGTGTGGGGCAGTGAAACAGAACAAGAGGTGTCCCGCTACCATTACTGGAATCTGCTTCAGTCATGAATTAGCTGGTTGATTAGGGTTAGCACTCAACTTTAAATTTTCCGCACTATTATTTTAGTTCCATCATAACAACAAAAAATGTAAAACCCCCTGAATTTAGTTTTTCCCTCTATGCAATACAAAATGGTGGCATCAAAGCGCTCGAGCTTCAAACCGTGTCCCTCCTGTGATAGTCTAATTCCACTCACAGATAGCTACAGTCATTCTCTATTTTGTCTCACCGAGAGCCATATGTCAGACTGGTGCCCAATGTGTTGTTCATTCTCAACAAGAACAAAGTTCAGGGCCATGTTGTCTGAATAATCCATGAGAGGAAATTCAGATCCTGAAGAGCAAGGATCAACTTCCAGGATGAATCCAACTTCTTCTAAGTCTCTGTCAGCCAATGTCTCTGCCAGCTGGTGTGCAGCATCTAAGGTTGGAACTGGCATACATGCTTGGCACCATCAGGCAAGGAACTGGCATCAAATACCACCTCAGTACTGATTACCACCTCAGCACCAAAGACTGATACTGCCTCTTCAACAAGGCAAGAAAGGCCCAAACACCGGGATAAGCATGGTTCTCAGCACTTATCTCTTTCTTTCCATAAGAAGAGGCAGAAACCGTTGGAATATCATACGGGAAGATCTGGATGACCTTGAAGCTTGGAACAACAGAAAAGGGATGAAATTTAATAGTACAAAGTGCAAGGGTCATGCACTTAGGGTCTATAAGAATTTCTGGTACAAGCTGGGGGCTTATCACTTGGAAGTGACAGAGGAGGAGAAAGACCTGGGTTTGTGGGTCAATCACAGGATAACTATGAGCCACCAATGTGATGCAGCTGTGAAAAAGGCAAATGTAGTCCTAGGACGTATCAGGCAAGGCATTTCCAGTAGAGATAGAGAAGTGTTAATTCCATTGTACAGGGTACTGTTAAGACCTCCTTTGGAATACTGTTTACAGTTCTGGTCATTCTTGTTCAAGAAAGATGAATTCAGACTAGAACAGGTGCAGAGAAGAACTACTGGGACGATCAGAGGAATGGAAGGCCTGTCTTATGGGAGGAGACTGAAAGAGCTTGGTTTGTTTAGCCTAGCAAGAAGAAGGCTGAGTGAAGATATGGTTGCTTTATATAAATACATTGGGGAGGAGGGTAAACAGCAGGGAGGATGAAGAGCTATTTAAGCTAAAGGTGTTGGCACAAGAATATTGGGTATAAACTTCAGAGCTCCAGCTGGTTACCTGCAGGGCTCAGAAAAGGATTTTCCCCCAAGTTAATTGTGTCTCATCAATTTGCTTTTATTTATTTATTTATTTAGTTAGTTAGTTATTGTCTCCTTCCTCTGATGCATGCAAGATGGCCACAGCTACCATGGCTGTTGAATCCAATTTCAGTCCTTACCCTCCATTCCCCATCTCTCTTCAGGGACCCTTCTCATGAAAATCAGCTGAAGGAAAAAGTGACTTCTCTGCTTTTGTAGGACCCCAGAGGAGTTTCTGCTGGAGTGGCGGGGAGAAGCTTCTACTCCCAATATATCTTTATCCCCCCTCAAAAAGGGATCCTAACATAGACCTAAGAAGATTGAAGAAATACATGAACTGTTTTAGATTTAGGATGGTAATGCTTGCCTGCATTGTCCCTTCCCTTCGGGTTCAACACTGGTTCCTGGCTCAGCTTACAAGATACGTGCTTCAATATTGCCATCGACCCAGCCCACAGGAAGTATCTGCAATTCACAGTAGGGCCCCATCACGATCAATACAAAGTTCTACCGTTAGGTCTCTCCATATTACCAAGAGTCTTCACAAAATGCCTATTTGCACTGGCAGCACGTCTGAGGAGACAGGGTATTCTTATGTACCCATATGTAGATGACTGGCTGATCCAAGGTAGGGCCCATCAGGAAGTTGCCACAGCTCAGCTCTGAATTATGTCCTTCTTTTATTCAGACAGCTGGGCCTCTTGGTCAGTTATGAAAAATCATCTCTCAACCAACCAGAAACAATAAAGTTTATAGAAGCCTTAATTGACTCCAAATCAGCTAAAGCATATGTTTCAGAAGACAGATTTATTTATCTTCAGATGATAATTACCAGTATCAAATTGACTCCATCAACTACAGTAAGAAACTTCCTCAGACTTTTGGGCCATGTGTCAGCTTGCACAGATGATGATGCTAGCCAGACTTCACCTACATCTATGACAAGGGTGATTAAGGTTGATGTATCACCTTGCAAGACATCAAATGAACATGCGGGTTGTTGTTCCTATACACATTTTATCGGCACTGAACTGGTGACCCCAAGAATGTTCAGAGCGGGGTGCCCTTCTCTGCCCCTCCTACACAGACATTGATCACAGATGCATCAGGTACAGGTTGAGGCACACACCTGGATCACCTCCAGATACAAGGGACTTGGTTTCAAAAGGACATGACTCTTCACATAAATGTTCTAAAATTATGAACAATCAGAATAACTTGCATGGCATTCCTGCCTGTTCTACATAATTCCACAGTACAGTTCCTCGCAGTCAACACATCTGCAATGCACTATATAAAGAAGCAAGAAGGTGCCTTTTAATCACCTCTATGTCAGGAGGCAATCAAGTTATAGACATGGTGTCAACAACATGGTATTACCCCAGTTGCTTTTTATCTGCCAGGAGTCAGAAATAACCTAGTAGACTTCCTAAGCAGACAGTTTATCACTACCCACAAGTGATGTCTGAAGAGCTCCGTCATCAAGCCAATATTTCTCTGGTGGGGAAATCTCATTATAGAATTGTTTGGCACCAAAGATAATACAAAATGCCCAGCCTTTTCTTCTGAGGAGGCATGGACCTGGGATCACTGCAAAACAGCTTCCTCATACCGTGGGGTCAAGGCCTCATGTATGTACACATTTCCACTGATTTGCTTGAGTACAGTCAGGCAAGGTGCAGTTGCACTGATCCTGATAGCTCCATATTGGCGAAGACAAGTCTGTCTAATTGTAATGGTCAGGGTGTAGGCTGCTGGGCCAATAGTGTCCGTTGGGCTGGGGTTGAAGGCAGGAGACAAGACTAGTTACCAAGCCAAGTCAGGAGACGGAATACTAGGGTCAAACTTGGGGCGGTACTTCCTGTGGTGCCTAAACTTCCAGTAATTGTTAGTTTCTGCTTTACTCTCCACTGATTATATGGATATTACAGCCTGCCCTTCATCCCCACTTTTTCATAGTCCTCCTTATTTGGGATTCTGAATTGGCGGCAGAACTGTGGGATGGTTGCAGCAGCTCTGCTCATTATGCCCATGGCAGGGGGCTGGGGAGGCATGAGCACATGTAGGGCACAGGCACAGCCCCAGCACACACTGCTTTTTAAAAGATTTTGCTGTCACATGGATGGGGACCATGTGGGATCCCCAGAGATGATAACATCTCAAAGAACACAGTTATTATCAGGTCAGTAACTCTTCATTCTTCCAGTTGAAATGTTTGGGTGTTGGCAATAACTGTAAATTACCTGCTGGATTTGTATGCAAGTCTGTTAAAAATATATCATTTTGTGTTTATTTTTATATGTCCCAGGATATATTCTTGCTGTTTATCAAAAGGTTTAATTTTTTTTTAAAGATGGATATCTGTAAAGACTCAAAGTGACAGTTTGGCAACTGCCAGTCAATCTAATCTCCCCCTCCCCAATATCAGCAGCAAAAGACTTCCTGAGCATGCTCAAGAAGTACCCAGTGGCATTGCCAATATCCGTAGCTTTTATGTCACCATCATAGAAAAGTTGGCCTAATGGCTGTAAGGGGGCACAGAATGGAAACACACACTCCAAGATTTGAAAAAAGCGACATTTGTCTCCTAATTCAGAATTCAAACTCCACAGTTGCCCGGATGAGGAATATCCTGGAAATCAATTCCGTTTTGCTTGGATCCTGTGATTTTGTAAGTGTGTGTGTAAAAGTTGCGTTCTGTGATATGCAAGTTTAATGCAATCATTTCACAAGGCAGATGAGAATTATGACAGGGTTTTTCTAATTTTGCTTCTTTCTTCATTCCTGAACATGACAATAAATAACAGAAAATAAAATTGTTTCTTGTTCCAGTCTTTATCCTCATCTCTACTCAAGAGCATACATTAATTTTAGAAATCCTGATGACATCCTTCTTTTTAGAGATCGCTTTGATGGCTATGTCTTCATTGATAATAAAGGTTGGACTATTTATATTTTTAAAAAATCTCAGTGCAACCTGTTTATTACATATTTGATTTTTTTCTGGAATTAACATATATAAACCTGTAGCCTTTGTAGCACTTCAGGACAGTAAGTATTTTGGAAATCTTTACTCAGTATAAGTAGTTAATTACATACTAAAACAAATAGTTAAAAGAGCATCAAGATTGCAAAGTCAAGCACTCAAAAGTTAAGAAATGCCAGATTTAAATTTGCCTGTCAGTCTTAATTTGGCCCCTTTGTGAATATGATATTGTCTTTATTTACATGGTCACATACTGTTTTTTCCATAGGACTCCTGCCCCATTTGGTGCTTAAGATAGTGGTGCTCTCTGAGTGAGTAGCTTAGGGGTCAGCAATGTTTGGCATGCGGCTCGCCAGGGTAAGCACCCTGGCGGGCCAGGCCAGTTTATTTACCTGCTGACGCGGCAGGTTTGGCCGATCGCGGCCCCCACTCACCGCGGTTCGCCGTCCCGAGCCAATAGGGGTGGCGAGAAGCGGCGCGGGCGAGGGATGTGCTGACCGCGGCTTCCCGCCGCTCCCATTGGCCCGGGACGGCGAACCGCGGCCAGTGGGGGCCGCGATCGGCCAAACCTGCCGCGTCAGCAGATAAATAAACTGGCTCAGCCCGCTAGGGTGCTTACCCTGGTGAGCTGCGTGCCAAACGTTGCCGACCCCTGGAGTAGCTACTCAGTTTTTTTTTTTTATCCTCATCATTCAGCGTGTGGTCACATGCCTTATTTATCACACCATCCAAACCCTATTAGTTTCCTCTTGGGCTTGTCTGTGAAGCTCACCACCATATCCTGAGTGTTTCACAAACATGAATGAATTGATCTTTACGATATGGCTGGGAGATAAGGTAGTATTATTTATCCCATTTTATGCATGGGGAATGGAGGCCAAGTCTCTACTACTTTTGGATGCCCAATTGGAGATGCTTATGGCCTGATTTTTCAGAGTACTTAGATTTTATTGCACTTTGTATGTTCAGAGCACAGTTCCTATTGGCTTCAGTTGCAGTTGTGACTGCTCAGCACTTTTGCAAATCAGACCTCAGGTGTCTCAAGGTGGGTACCAAGAAAATGAAGGGCACACAATTAGTGGATACCTGTGAAAAGCTTGGTTTAGGTGACTTGCCCAGTATCACTTAGGAACTTTGTGGTAGAGGCAGGGATAGAATTTATTTCTACAACTGCCTTAACTATCAAACCATCCTTTCTCTTCCTGCAGTCCCCTGCCTCTTTCAGTACACTCCTTCCAAATTCGGCAACAAATAAGATGGGTCCTACAGACAACAACCTCAGTCACTGCACATCCCTCATTCATTCATTCATTCCATCCTGCACACTGAATGAGGCTGGGGGCCTGTGTATACAATAGTGTGTGATCCTGTTATTGAAGATTGGTATAAGGGGGTCAAATTAAGGTTGTACAGATAACATTGATTCTGGCATTTCCTAACTTTTGCATGCTTGACTGCAACCTTAATGATCTTGTAATTTAAGGTACATCTACGCTGCAGCTGGGAGTGTGCGTCCCAGCTTGAGTACACAGACATGTGCTAGCTGTGCTTGAGCTAGTGCTCTAAAAATAGCAGTGTATCCAGGGGAAGCATGGGTGACAGCTTGGGAAGCTGTCCAAGTACAGTACTCAGGGGGTCCAGGTGGGTTTGTATTCAGGCAGCTAGCCCCAGCTGCCGCCCATGCTACCCCTGGCTACACTACTATTTTTAGTGAACTAGCTCAAGCACAGCTAGTGCGTCTCTCTTCTCGAGCTGGGAAGCACACTCAAAGCTGTAGTGTAGACATACCCTTCGTTTTTTAATGTAGTTTTCTAGGTTTTTAAAAAAACAAACTGAAAAAAACAAAAATCCATTATGTGGAAACCATATTGACCTCCACATGGGTCATCAGCAGGAGTGGGACCTTTAGATCCACAGCACAGACCTCTACCACTTGATCTAACTGAGTAACTGGTAGTAATAGTGGGCTGTTATCCTGTGTATGGATCAGCCAGTAGAGAGGGATGAGACACTTAATTTGCCATTGGTTTTCACGCTATTTGCTAGACAGCAACGGAATGTTGAGATACAGAAATCCTGGGTTCAATTCCAGGGTCTGGAGAGAAGTGTCTTCTAGTGGTTAAAGACCCTTCATATACCTTTGCCCTCAGACTGTCCCTGTTTCCTGGTGCTCCGATCCTACTGCCCCTGTCTCCACTCTCTGCTCTTATTCCCCTCTTGAGTTCCTGTCCCTTTTTCCCTGTGCTTCTATTTACTCTCCTTCCTCTTTCCTATCTGCCCTGCCTCCCCTAGTTCCTGCCCCATCCCTCCCTCTGCTCCTAATTTCCTTCTCTTTTTCCACCTTCTCTATGGCTCTTGTCCCTGTCCTCACCTGTGCTTCTCTCTCCCCAACTGATAGCCCTCCATTCTCCAATTCCTGTCCCTGTCCCACCTCTCCAGCTATTGCCACTGTCTCCCCTGCTCCCATTGTCCCCCATACACCCTCTGCTCCTATCTGCTCCTCCCCAGCTCCTGCCCTTGCCCCATCCTGGTTCCTCTTCCCTACCCACCCTGCTGCATTAGAGTGAAGTTGTTTCCTCCTCATCCTTGCTGTCTGCATGCCATCAGGCGGAGCACTGAGAACACTGGAGAGACCATCTCTCTGCTCTCAGTTCTGGTGCTGGGTGACACAGTGGCCCTGGGAGAACAATTGCAGGGAAAGTCCTGCTCACCCCCTGCAGCCATGGGATAGAGCATGCTCACTTACTTGGTGCGGTGGCACACGTGCAGTCAGGTTGGCACATAGGAGCTGTCAGGGATAGAGCATGCTCAGTGGAGACAAAATCTTTGGAGAATTTAGCTGCCAAACTCTGACAATTCTCTATTGAGCACGTACCAATTGAGATATTGTAGAGACTATTTTGCCAAATTTGGGGGAATTTTCACAAGGATGGCAAAAAGCACATTCCTAGCACAAAGTTAAACCCCTGCCAAATTTCAAGTCCCTTCTCCAAAGTTGTTAGGGCTTCTCAACAAAACAGTTGTAAGAATATTTTAAACATGACAAAAATTGTATTTTTCCTCAAGCCGGGTTTTCCAAAACTTTTTGGCAAGCCTCCATCTAGTTTCCAGTGAAGTTGGGCAACTTTTGAGTGAATGTGTACAACTTTGGGGTGAACTTGTGCTGATTTATGGTTTTGAGTGAAAAACAGGCAAAACTCAAAAGTTTCACATGGTTTTGACTCCAAAGAAATTCCATCTGTTTCATCTCAATTTTTCTTTAAGGTTTTTGGGTTTATTCTAACCCCAGAGTTAGAGCAGAATTTATGGACTGAGAACCTATACAAGTGAAAACAAGAAGGAGGCTTGCACAAACCCATGTAAATGAAAATGACTGAGTTTCACACAGCTTTACATGTTTCTAGATTTAAATGGAGGTGTCACCCCCTTTGTCATCCCCTCCTAGCAACAAAACTTTATAGAAATATCTCAATTGTTTTATGCAGTGTTGTAGCCATATTGGTCCCAGGATATTAAACAAACAAGGGGGGTGAGGTAATATCTTTTATTGGACCAATTTCTGTTACTGAAAGAGATGATCTCTGGAGCTACACAGAGCCCTTTTTCAGGTCTAGCCAACTTCTTCACCAACAGAAGTTTGTCCAATCAAAGATATTACCTCACCCACCTTGTCTCTCAATTGTTTTATATTTATTTCCAGAATAACAAAAGTGATTAGTGTGCTATATCTGTTGGGCTGAGCTCTCATATGTCAGTTTGTTAACTCAGTGAAAATCTCTATAGATTTATAGTCAAGCTCCAAATGATAAAAGAATGGGTTGATAGTGCAACTACTGATCTATTTTAATTATGACAGTCCTAGTAGGGATATCAAAATAAATTAAGGGCCAATTTCTGTTCTGATACTTGTGACAACAGTATCTGAAATCAAAGTGTGTAATTCAAATGCATATTTATTTATTTTACTCTGTAGATATTTCATGGTACTACATGTTATTTATCTCTATCACTGGAGTCATTTAATTAGCAATTTAGCATGGGTTTTTCAAAAGTGCTTATCACTGACTTCAATGGAAACAGTTAGGCCGGTGCTGTAGGCTGTTGAAAATCTCACTGTTAAATTACAAATATTTCCCTATCTAAAAATTGAGCATGTGGTCTCTCTCTTAAGGTTTGGAATATCCTGCTGTGGTAGAGTTTGCTCCATTCCAAAAGATTTCAAAAAAGAAGCTTAAGAAAAAAGATGCAAAAGCTGGGAGCATTGAGGATGGTAAACACATTTTCTTGATCTCACGGTGGAAAAGCTACTCTGTTTATTGTTAATAAGATACTAATTTCTGTCTGGTGTTGCAGAGTATAAATAGTTAATTAACATTTTTTCAAAAAATGTTTTCACAGATCCAGAATATAGAAAATTTTTAGAAAGTTACTGTGCCGACGAAGAGAAAATCTGTGCTAATCCTGAGACTCTGTTGGGAGAGATTGAGGCAAAAACAAGGGAACTTATTGGTCTGTTTTGTTGATCTTTTTCCTCATTATTGATAATTTTAAAAATATGCTTTTTCATATTTTTGGGATACTACCAGCAGGATCTCCCCCATTCAGTCTGGCAGTGATTGAGAGTGTATTTATGTTCTCATTCTCCACTGGAGTAATGCCTACAGCCACCTCATGTGGCGCACTTGTGCTGCTTCTTCATGCATGGAACTCACACGTTCTGTATATACAGTGGCTTCAGAAACTGGTCCTTAGTATTTATAAAGGAATAGTCTATGAGTTTATTGTTGAAAGATGGTAGAAGAGCAAAAAATGATAACCCAAAATGAAAGAATGGGTAAGAGCCTCAATACTCTACTCAAGCTTGCTCATGATCCTGGGTGCCTGCCTGGTGAAAGGTGAAATACCCTGTCAGGATCATCTGGGGGCAGCCTGAAAAAAAAAATTAAACCTTGAACTAAACCTTGTTTATATAGACTTTCACATTCTACAGCAGGATCTGTACCCATCAGATCAAGATTGAGCTCTTCAGGATTAAAGTATATTGGGTTTCATTGTTCAGCTTTCAACCATGTGAACATTATTAATAATACATATATTTATATAGTTCATGGGGTATGACAAAGCAAAAAAACAAATTGTATTTATGCCCTTTCCTGCTCCATTTTACTGTATAAAAACAGTCTAATTTTTTCCCATTGGCAAGTCAGCTTTTTTTTTAAAAAAAACCAACAGCTGTTGGACTGACCCTAGAGATTAGCCTTTTGATTAGTACTTTTCACTGCTATGCTGAAAACCTAGATTTAATTCTCACCCTTAGTTTCTGGTCCTAGGAAGGGGTAGTTGTTAAGTAATGTGAGGTATTCTTAATCCTTAGCACAGGAGCAGGCAAACTTTTTGGCCCAAGGGCCACATCTGGGTATGGAAATTGTTTGGTAGGCCATGAATGCTCACAAAATTGGGGGTTGGGGTGTGGGAGGGGGTGAGGGCTCTGACTGGGGGTGTGGGTTGTGGTGTGGGGTTGGGGATGAGGGGTTGGGGGTGCAGGAGGGTACTCCAGGCTGGGACCAAGGGGGATCAGGGCTGGGGCAGGGGATTGGGGCACGGGACAGGGTCAGGGGTGCAGGCTCCTGCGGCGCTTACCTCAAGCAGCTTCCGGAAGCAGCGGCATGTCCCCCCTCTGGCTCCTACACGGCGGTGCGGCCAGGCGGCTCTGCATGCTGCCCTGTCCACAAGCGTTGCCCCTGCAGCTCCCATCGACCATGGTTCCTCGCCAATGGGAGCTTCTGGGGCAGTGCTTGGGGCAGGGGCAGCGTGTGGAGCTGGAGGGGGGACATGCCACTGCTTCCGGGAGCCACGTGGAGCCACGGCATGCCCAGAGCAGGGTAAGCCCCCAACCCCTCTCCCCAGCTGGAGCGGGACAAGCCCTGGACTCCGCTCCCTAGGCCGTAGTTTTCCCACCTCTGCCTTAGCACTACAGGACATGAAAAACCAAGAGTGGGGATCAAATCTGGATCTCCTACATGGCACTAACCATTTAGCTAGTTGCTAGAGTCAGGCCAGCTGTTGTTTTTTTTGGGGGGGGGGGGTAAGGGGGAGGGTTGTTTTTTTGATAGGTGAACTGCCAAAGGAAAAATGAAGCTGTTTTTACAAAGTATAGAGGAGCAGGAAAGGGCATCAGCACAAAATTTAAGTAAAAGTGTTGCAGGCTTTGGCCTCTAGTGATTAAGGAGTATTGTTGACAGACTCAAAGAGAACCAGTCCTCTTTAGTCCTCAGCTGAAAGGAGAGTGACTGATGACAACCCTTGCCTTGACTGAGGCTCAATAAAAACGGGAAGCTACACCCCCAGGACACTGACACAGACAGAGAGAGGACCTGGGGCAGGAAAGGACCATTTTTATTTAAAACTTGCAATTCTGATTAAAAATAAGTTTTATTTTTTTCACAAACCCTCTAGTAATATTGTTATTTTATACTGCATACTATAACTATTTCAAAATATATTTTAATCTTGACAATACTAACATTTTTCAGATGGCCAGCCAAATAAAGGCTTTGCAGGATGACCTGATATATGTGTCAACATCTCCAAGGGACTGCATACAGAACATATACTTGTCCACTAGCTGTTATGATTGATTAAGAGAAATTTAGTGGTACACCGTTCCCTGATTTGGATATATAAAACTAACCAATCTATTTTGATCACTACTATTTCTTAAATTGCCCATACTTCCCCCTCCACCTCATGTATCCCCCCCTGGCACTCTCACACTGCAGCATTGGCATTGATACTTGCTTGTGTAGTAGGTGTGTGAGTTAACAATTGGCAAAGGGATATTTGGAGCTCAGCAAAGGGTAAGGATAAATTAGAGGTGAGGTGGGAAGAATATTACTAAGGACACTAAATAAATCTGTCATCAACAAAGCTTGAAAGCGTGTGACTGTTATAGATGTGGAAGCTCCTCAAGAATATGTATCCTTACTTGGCCAGAAGCTTTCCCTGGATATTTCACAGCAATGTGAAAATGAACTTCCGAGTATCTTAATAAAGACTTTCTAACTTCAGATTATTCCAGCTATTAATGAAAAAGGGATAGCCTTAGAGTTGCAAGTGGAGTGTTGACAGTATCTCAGCTGAGGGAGGTTCTACAGAATGGCTTTTTAATGTTTTGTTTCTATGAAATCAATTCACAGTAGATCAAAAAAAATTGTCCTATGTTTATTTTACTCTTTTTTTTTCAAATACTGTATTATTGTTTGAAATTGCAACCATGTTTTATCAGTGTCAAAACCAAGAAAAAACTTAATCAGTGAGTACCATAGCTCTAGTTGAATTGTACAAGGGCCCAGCTGTGCCTTCAGAAACAAGGGTGTAACTCTCATTGAAGTCAGTGAAAGATATGCCCATGTATCAGAGAGCAGAACTGGGCCTCAAATTCTCAAAGGGCTCTTGTGTGCCTCCAGGTCATGTTAGATCAAAGGAGCATGTTTGATGTCTCAGCTCAGATATTGTAGCTCATCAGTTTCAGTGTGACAGAGTAATGTAATACAGAATTCAAAAGCAGAATTTCTTGAACAAAATTTAGGTAGGTTCATCCTTCTGTCCATCTTTTTAGGGAAGAAAGAAAAAATTAAAAGCTGTTGCTTGCATAGAGATCCCTTTTTTCTCTTAATTTTTCAGCTGATTTCTTTTGAAGGCAGGGGTGGCCAATCCGTGACTCCGGAGCCACATGTGGCTCTTCAGAAGCGAATATGCGGCTCTTTGCATTGGCACCAACTCTGGGGCTGGAGCTACAGGCGCCAACTTTCCAGTGTGTCGGGGGGTGCTCACTGCTCAAACCCTGGCTCTGCCACAGGCCCTGCCCCCCACTCCACCTCTTCCCGCCCCCTCCTCTGAGCCTGCCATGCCCTCACTCCTTCCCCTCCCCAAGAGCCTCCTGTATGCCACGAAACAGCTGATTGGGAGGTGTGGGGAGAGAGGGGGAGGCGCTGATTGGCAGGGCTGCCGGTGGGTGGGAGGCACTGGGAGCTGGTGGGGGGCTGCTGACATATTACTGTGGCTCTTTGGCAATGTACATTGGTAAATTCTGGCTCCTTCTCAGGCTCAAGTTGGCCACCCCTGTTTTAAGTGTTCATTCATGTTTTTAAAAAGGCCTCTAAATTGCACTCATGATTTTGTAAATAAATAATTTAATAACAGTTACACCATAATAATTTAGTAATGTCTACATTCAGATATTTTCAGGATATGAATTTAGGTCAGGTTTAGGCCATGTTGTTTTAAATTTTAAAGGTTAGATAAATGAAACCACAGCTTAAATGTCCTTTTCCAACTCTGTTTTATTGTGGCTTCAAAATTATACCATGCACACTAATGGCCATTCCATCCTTCCCTCCTTTCCCTTTTGTGTTTGCTTGTCTTCCTTTGGATTTAGTGAGAGCCCCGTACATGCATCCAGGAGCAGTCTTTAGCCCTAAATATTGTCCAGTATTATAATTCTGTTCCTGCACATCTAAAACTGACAGAGGAGCTCGAACATTTTTATAGCTACTTACACCTATAAGTACACTGTTTCAAGTTTCAACCCACAATTAATTTTATGACTGTGTGAAAATTGGAGGTGACAAGCAAGCTGCAAAGTTTGGATCTGGCTCCAAATTTTTGTAAGTTTGGGAATGTTTCAATGTGGGGTTTTAATTTGGGTTTATCTCTAGTTAAAATGGAAAAAGTGTCAAATCCATATAATAAGAAAGACAGTTTGACGTAGTACATACTGGGACTCAGGAGAGCTGCATTCTTTTCCTGGTTCTGCTATTGCCTGCTCTGTTTCTTTAGACTAGTCGTTTCACCTCTATGTGCATGAGGATGGTGATACTACCTTTGTAAATGCTTTGAGATCTGTGGATGAAAAGTGCTATATATGACCATGGTGATGGTAGTATAAGAATAGCTGGACAGCCAGGTGCTGGTGTACCAGTGTTAAAATTTAGGAATACATTTTTAACATATTTGTTTCCTTTTCGTAAATAATATTTTGGTGAATAGCAGTAAAAATGTCTTTCCTGAAACTTAAAGTATATAATTATAATTCAAACATTAAATAATCACAGAAAATATCTCTGGCTCTCTTACTTCTAGGGTCCTTAATGATGAAGAGCCAGGGATCCTTTCTGAATGGAAAGATGGGTGCACTTTCCAACATATATACACCGCTTGAAATAAAATGTTATATATCACCTTAGCTCCCTTACAGTTAAAGCTTAAAGTAAAGGGCAAGTACTTATAGTAAAGAAACAAGTTCATATTTTAGGAGTTGAACACTACATCACAAATTTTTTGTATTTTAGCTAGAAGAACAACACCTCTTTTGGAATATATTAAAAATAGAAAATTAGAAAAGCAGGTAGGTCCAGACTTTTGACTGAAGCTCAGCTTTTATGTTTCAAGTATGTTTTGCATTTGAAAATTTTTATATAAAATTTTTTGCAATTCTTCAGAGGATACGAGAAGAAAAAAGGGAAGAACGAAGGAGGAGAGAATTAGAAAAGAAACGTCTGCGAGAGGAAGAGAAAAGAAAGCGCAGAGAAGAAGAAAGACGTAAAAGAAAAGAAGCAGAGAAGCAAAAGAAAATTGCTGAAAAAGAAATAAGGATCAAGGTACTTTTAAGGAAAAAATAAAATTATTCTTCATTTGAAACTATACAGAATTTATTTTTCTGTCTCCCCCTAACTTCCAAAGTATAGAATCATAGAATATCAGAGTTGGAAAGGACCTCAAGAGGTCATCTAGTCCAAACCCCTGCTCAAAGCAGGACCAATCCCCAACTAAATCATCCCAGCCAGGGCTTTGTCAAGCCTGACCTTAAAAACCTCTAAGGAAGGAGATTCCACCACCTCCCTAAGTAACCCATTCCAGTGCTTCACCACCCTCCTAGTGAAAAAGTTTTTCCTAATATCCAAACTAAACTTCTCCCACTGCAACTTGAGACCATTCCTCCTTGTTCTGTCATCTGGTACCACTGAGAACAGTCTAGATCCATCTTCTTTGGAACCCCCTTTCAGGTAGTTCAAAGCAGCTATCAAATCCCTCCTCATTCTTCTCTTCTGCAGACTAAGTACTCATATCAATTGGGCAGAATATAGGAAGATCTAACTCAGGTCCCATGATTAGAAGTTTGTCAAGGCAGGGACAATTGGGATTTTAGGATTTTTTAATATCCCTTTTTTTGAACTACTATTTTTCTGATGTTGTTCCTCTGACTTTGCTTTTTGCTCATATTGTAGCCATGTTGTGGAACCCCAGCATAAAGGTTGAAAGACTTCTGGATTACTGTAGGGCTTCTACATTTTTTCTGTAATCCATGAGTTTAGAGTTCTTTACCACCTCTTGGTGACCAGGGGCCAGATTAATCTGTGGTGTAACTCCATTGGCTCAATGGAGTTACACCTTGGATGAGTTTGGCCAGAACCCCCACTAATCTAAAATCTGAGTCTCCCCCTTGACAGCAGAATGATCCGTTTGTGGATCCACTAGCTTTGCCCTCTGAACCACTCTTTAGACTCATGGAAAAGTACCTTATTTCTAGGGCTGTCAAGCAATTAAAAAAATTAACCACGATTAATCTCACTGTTAAACAATAGAATACCATTTATTTAAATAGTTTTGAATGTTTTCTACATTTTCAAATATATTGATTTGAATTACAACACAGAATACAAAGTGTACAGTGCTCACTTTATTTTTATATTATATATTTACATATGGAATATATATTTTTATATATAATACAAATATTTTATATTTATATTTATTACAAGTATTTGCACTGTAAAGAAACAAAATAAATAGTATATTTCAATTCATCTAACACAAGTACTGTAGTACAATCTATCATGAAAATTGAACTTATAAATATAGAATTATGTACAAAAAAACCTGCATTCAAAAATAAAACAATGTAAAATTTTAGAGCCTGCAAGTCCACTCAGTCCTACTTCTTGTTCAGCCAATCGCTCAGACAAACAAGTTTGGTTACAATTTGCAGGAGATAATGCTGCCCGCTTCTTGTTTACAATGTCATCTGAAAGTGAGAACAGGCGTTCGCATAACACTGTTGTAGCCGGCATTGCAAGATACACCTCTACCCCGATATAACGCGACCCGATATAACACGAATTCGGATATAATGTGGTAAAGCAGTGCTCCGGGGGTGCGGGGCTGCACACTGCGGCGGATCAAAGCAAGTTCAATATAACGTGGTTTCACCTATAATGCGGTAAGATTTTTTGGCTCCCGAGGACAGCGTTATATCGGGGTAGAGGTGTATTTAAGTGCCAGATGTGCTAAAGATGACGGGTTCTGCTCGATAACAATCCAAAGCAGTGCGGACCGACACATGTTCATTTTCATTATTTGAGTCAAATGCCACCAGCATTTTCTTTTATGGTCGTTCGTGTTCTGTAGTTTCCACATCAGAGTGTTGCTCTTTAAGACTTCTGAAAGGATGCTTCACACCTCGTCCCTCTCAGATTTTGGAAGGCACTTCAGATTCTTAAACCTTGGGTCGGGTGCTGTAGCTATCTTTAGAAATCTCACATTGATACCTTCTTTGTGTTTTGTGAAATCTGCAGTGAAAGTGTTCTTAAAATAAACAACATGTGCGGGGTCATCATCTGAGACGCTATAACATGAAATATATGGCAGAATGCGGGTAAAATAGAGCAGGGGACATACAATTCTCCCCCAAGGAGTTCAGTCACAAATTTAATTAACGCATTATTTTTTTAACAAGCATCATCAGCATGGAAACATGTCCTCTGGAATGGTGGCCGAAGCATGAAGGGGCATATGAATGTTTAGCATATCTGGCACGTAAATGCCTTGCAATGCCGGGTACAAAAGGGCAATGCAAATGCCTGTTCTCACTTTCTGGTGACACTGTAAATAAAAAGAGGGCAGCATTATCTCCTGTAAATGCAAACGAACTTGTTTGTCTTAGCAACTGGCTGAACCAGAAGTAGGACTGAGTGGACTTGTAGACTCTAAAGTTTTACATTGTTTTGTTTTTGAGTGCAGTTATGTAACAAACAAAAAAACTACATTTGTAAGTTGCATTTTCACAACAAAGAGATTGCACTACAGTACTTGAATGAGGTGAATTGAAAAATACTATTTCTTTTATAATTTTTACAGTGCAAATATTTGTAATAAAAAATAATATACACCTTGATTTCAATTACAACACAGAATACAATATATATGAAAATGTAGAAAACCATCCAAAATATTTAATACATTTCAAACGGTATTCTATTGGTTAACAGTGCGATTAAAACTGTGATTAATCGCAATTAATTTTTTTAATCGTGATTAATTTTTTTGAGTTAATCGCATGATTTAACTGTGATTAATCGACAGCCCTACCTATTTCCTATATAAAATCCATATTGTTATATTTTATTATATTGGGTCTCTTTCTAAAAAATGTATTTTAATCTGAGTTTATTTTCACATAACTCTCAACAGGACACTATGGTCTCATTAACTACATGGTATTCAGCAAAAAGAATGAATGAAATATTGCATCCAATATGACTAACACCACTGAGATTAGATTCCAATTGTAAGCAGAGTAATTAGGGACATATAGTAGACTTTACACGTACTGAAAAGATATATTTAAATTGAATTGTATGAACTTACATATGCTGACTTACAGCTCTCCATAGTAGTACAATATTCTGATGTAACATAAGTATACAAGTAACCTATTAAGATTATACCAATATTTTATATTTTTCTTTAAGATAAAAATAAAAAAAAATTGTTAAGAAACATACATTACAACAATTAGGGCTAAAAAAGGTGTGGTTATCAAATTGCACTGTTCTTTCTAATATATGTCTAAGATTAATAGATAGTGGCTACATCCATATTTTATGCTATTAATCAGTCCAGTCATGCAAAACCTTATTTCTAAGAATTAAAGGTAATGGAAAGAACGATTCACATGACTAAGGTTTGCAGGATTGGCCCCAAAATGTATAGGGTGCTTTGAAGACATAACTTGGTATATAATTAATAATATGTAGTGTACCAGTATTGTAATTATGCATGTTTGTGCAACAAGACAAGAAACACATTCTACATCTTCACATTCCAAGAAAAGGAAAATCACTATCCACTCCAAAATGTGTTATGCAAAAGTCATTAAATATTACTCATATATCTATGACAATAGAGTTTTGAAAGGTAGTTTCACCATCAAAAGACCAGGAAAATATTCTCTATTTTACAAGTAACTTGGGATGTCATAAGAGGAATGTTGCTATGTTGGATATTAGATAGACAAGGTGGGTGAGGTAATATCTTTTATTGGACCAACTTCTGTAGGTGAAAGAGACACGCTTTTGCGTTTACACACAGCTCTTCTTCATGTCTGGGAAACATCCTCAGAGTGTCACCGTTAAATATAAGGTGGAACAGATTGTATAGCATAAGTAATTAACGTGTATTTCAAGGGACCATTCAAGGTGAAGTGGCCCGTTAACTCCCCTGAGTCATATGGGGGAAAGGATGGGATGGAGGGGGAGGTTGTTAGTGGGTTATAGATTGTTGTAATAAGCCATAAATCCAATGTCTTTATTCAAGCCATGATTTTTAGTGTCTAGCAAAGTTATGAATTTAAGCTCCAAGGCTCGTCTTCTGAAAGCGTTGTGCAGGTTTCCTTTGAGGATGACAGCTAGTAGGCCAGATATAGAGTGATTGCTTTGTGAAAAGTGTTCACTCACAGATGATATAGTGTTTTAATCTTTTATCATTTTCCTGTGTGAGTTCATTTGAGAGCATAGTGATTATCTGGTTTCACCCACATAGTTGTTATTGGGGGCAATATATACTAACTAGTATGTCTCAAGCTGCTCATATGTTGCCAGATTTGGTAAGTTACCTAGAGAAGTGAAGGGTGATCCTGTTTTCTTTGAAGTATTTTGGCAGTTTTGCCATTGATTTCAATGGTAGTAAGATCGGGCCCTCTTATGGTATGATTTCAACACATACAGTCTTTTACCTGTCTCTGAGCTACGCTGTAATTATTTATAGCTAATACCTAGGAGAAGAAAATAGGTAAGCATTTATTTTCCAGAGTTTTTTTATGAAGTCATATTTTAAAGCTGCATGATTTGTATTGTACTCTAGTTATCCATTAATATAAGTAAACTGCCTTTTAAATGTCTATTTTAATGTTGTGCTTTGCAAAAAAATTAAATCACTAAAATAAAATCTGAATGAAATAGGTTTTACAAATTAGCATCACCTGGTATACATTGGTATATTACAATAAAAAGTTGTTGAAATGTCTGAAGTGCATAAAATGTATACCTTAATACAAACATTATTTCATAGCTTCTTAAAAAGCCTGAAAAGGGAGATGACCTGGCCAGTGAAACGAATAAGGAAAAAGGAGAAGAAGCTGATATTGAAGAAAGCAAATGGGAAAAATCACCTGGATCCGGGAGTATAAAATCCAAGCCATTGGAGGGCTCACCAAAGGAACTTAAGGAAAAGTAAGTAATGTTTATCTTATAAGGTTGCAACTTGGATCCTTGGATTTTGAGATCTTAAGTGGTACTTAAGTGGTGAATTGTCCTTGTGCTGATTCTCAGCACAGGGATGGATTTTGCTCTGTGAATGTGGCCAGCTACATCTTTTTCTCTTTGTAAAATGGATGTAGTAACAACTTACCTCCCTGAAAGGGGTATTGCAAGGCATAAGGAATGAATGTCTGTACAGTGCTTTTGAGATCCCTTGTTGAAAGGTGCTATGTAAGTATGAAACATCATTGATAGTCCATTGCTATTTCACTAAAGTGTTCAAGTGCTTGTCAGTATTGCTGGAAAGTCCTAAAAGGCATAAGAACATAAGAACGGCCGTACTGGGTCAGACCAAAGGTCCATCTAGCCCAGTATCCTGTCTACTGACAGTGGCCAATGCCAGGTGCCCCAGAGGGAGTGAACCTAACAGGTAATGATCAAGTGATCTCTCTCCTGCCATACATCTCCACCCTCTGACAAACAGAGGCTAGGGACACCATTCCTTACCCATCCTGGCTAATAGCCATTAATGGACTTAACCTCCATGAATGTATCCAGTTCTCTTTTAAACGCTGTTATAGTCCTAGCCTTCACAACCTCCTCAGGCAAGGAGTTCCACAAGTTGACTGTGTGCTGTGTGAAGAAGAACTTCCTTTTATTTGTTTTAAACCTGCTGCCCATTAAAAAGGCTCAGCTCCATCTTCACACAGCAGAATATTTTTAGTTCCACTGAAATGGATAGACAGGAAGGTTTGCTTGTTATATAATAGCAATAATATTAATGACACAATAATATTCTCCACTTCATTTTGTTGCATAATCAACTACAACTTCATTTCTTCCTATAATTTTAGTGCTATGAAACAATCACATATTCAACCTTAATAAGAGTTATGTGCATTCATTCAAAGGAGAATGTACTTCAACATCTTAGCAATGCACTGACAAATTTGCTATTTTGACTTCTTCATAGTTCTTAAATGAATGAGGGCATTCTACAGGGTAAACTGCAAACAATCTTTCATACCAGCTGTTACGTATTTTACTATTATAAAGATCTGCTTTTAAGCCTTCTGAAATATTTACATAGAAACTTAAGCTGAAATTAATGATAGAGTGCAAATTCCTCTGATCCAATTTGAATCAAAGGAAAATGTAATGTTTGGCAGGACAAGCTAACCTCATGTCATTGTAACAATTTGACAGATATATTTATTATTTTTTTATCTGACAATGGGCATTTTTGTGAGTATTTATTTAATAGCTTTAGAAATATGTTTCTTCATGCACCATTCAACAGAAAGAATTAATATTTTGTGATTCCTCTTTAATGATGATTAACTTCCAACTTCTGCAAAAACCACAGAGGTCCTCCATGGCCAGTTCTGCAAATTCAGAGCTGCAGGGGCTTGAACTCCAGCTACAACCCCTCTTGAGAATGGTCAGTTGATCTGTGACATTTCAGTGACCTCTCTCACCCCAATCTCTGCAGCAGCCCAGAAGGAGCGGCTGTGGAGATGGGCTTCACAGCATGTAGTGGGATGAGCACCTTCCAGTGTTGCCAACTCTTGGGATTTTTTTCATGAATGATGGGATTTCAGATGGGGATGGATCTTGTCTTATGATGATGCAAAAAGCTCCAGTCCCCTCACAAAATGGAGGAGTGGAGAGGAGAGGAGTGAGCAAAAAGCTCAGCAGCCCATTGCAGCTCCACCACCTCCTCTCCCTTCCCCTACTGTAAGCAATGGGGATCTCATCCACGCTCCCCCTGCAACACCTAGCCTGGGAAGGGGCAGAGAAGGGTGAGGAGCCCCTGGAGTTGCCCCTCCAGCCTGAAAGGGGGAGAGGGGTCCCTGTGTCAGCCCCCACCCCAGGCCTGAAAGAAGGGGGTGAAGAATTTAAGAGGAGCAGAGCAGTGGCGTAGCCAGGTTCTGAGAGCAGGGGGAGCAAACATTAAAAAGGTGCCCCCCCTTGGCTCCTCCTCTGGCCATGACCCCCTGGCTCCTCCTCCGGCCGCTCCGCGCCCCCCCACCTTGGCTGGCTCCTCCAGCCACGCCACGCCCCCCCCCCCCCCATGGCTCCTCCGGCCGCGCTGCGGCCATGCTGCGCCCCCCCTCGCTCCTCCGGCCGTGCCACGCCCCCCCCATGGCTCCTCCGGCCGTGCCGTGCCACCCCCGCGGCCTCCCTCCCCATGGCTCCTCCGGCCATGCCACCCCCGCAGTCCTCCCCATGGCTCCTCCGGCCGCGCCGCCCCCCCCATGCCTCCTCCGGCCGCACTGCGGGCTGCCATGCTGCCCCCCCCATGGCTCCTCCGGCCGCACCGCTCCCCCCCCCATGGCTCCTCCGGCCGCGCTGCGGGCTGCCATGCTGTGCCCCCGCTCACTCCTCCGGCCGCACTGCCCCCCCCCATGGCTCCTCCAGCCGCGCTGCGGGCTGCCATGCTGCGCCTCCCCTCGCTCCTCCGGCCGCGCCGCTCCCCCCCCCCCCCGGCTCCTCCGGCCGTGCCGTGCCGCCCCCACGGCCCCCCTCCCCATGGCTCCTCCGGCCATGCCACTCCCGCAGTCCCCCCCATGGCTCCTCCGGCCGCACCGCCCCCCCCCATGCCTCCTGCGGCCGCGCTGCCATGCTGCCCCCCCCATGGCTCCTCCGGCCGCACCGCCCCCCCCATGGCTCCTCCGGCCGCGCCGCCCCCCCCCCCCATGGCTCCTCTGGCCGTGCCGTGCCGCCCCCGCGGCCCCCCCCAGGGCTCCTCCGGCCGTGCTGCCCCCTCTTGCCTGCAGGAGCCCAGCGCCGGTGTAACGAGACACAAACAGCTCCTGCTCCCAATTCCCTACTTTGGGTGACTTTGGGTGTACTGAGCATGCTCACCTGAACTGAGCATGCCCAGTAACCTTCGCTGTTGCCACTGCCCTCTCTCTGCCGGCGCTTCAGAGCAGAGCGTGGGCCCCGCCCCCTGGCGCCACGGTAACCCCTAACTAAGGCGCCGCTTTTGTAAAATGTGCTGAGGGGAAGCGGCTGCTTCCTCTGCACCCTGCTAGCTACGCTACTGGCGAGGTGAGGCTGGTGGTGGGAGGGAACTGAACTGGGAGAGGCTGAACTGATGGTGGAGGCTGGGGAGGTGTGATCTGGGGCTAGTTCTGAACTGATTGTGGAGGCTGGGGGACTGAACTGAGAGGGTGAGGACTGATGGGGGCTGACCTGGTGGGGGAGGGGCTGATGCAGGAGCTGAACTATTGGGGGTTAGGGCTGGGTGGGGACAGAACTAATGGAAAGTTTGGGGGACAGGATTAATTTCTGGGCAGGGGACTGGAAGGCGTAGGGGCCAAAATCACGTTACTGAAAAATTTGGGAGAGTGAGCAACATTGAATGTCACATACACATACCAGGAATGGGTAGGGAGAGTTCAACCATCAAAAGACAGACCAAAAAAACACAGTATAATTAAAAAAAAAACAAACAGGATTTTTTGGGGGGTCTGACTCATGATATTTTGATCTCTTGAGATTGGCAATGCTGCATCCTTTACAAATATTTCCAGCATTTTGTGTTTCATTGCAAGCAGGTTACAGGCAGGATTGACCCCTAAGACAGACATATCGGAAAGGTTTATGTGCTAGGAGAGATCATTAAAATTTTACACTTCTGCAGTGCTTTTCAATGAAGGATCTCAGAGTGCTTTGCAAGCATGAAAAAATGAGTCTCAGAACATTCCTATGTAGGTAAACTACTATTACGTCTATTTTACAGATGGACAAACTGGAGCACAGAGTGCTTAAGGAGTCACAGTGAATCAGAAGCGTGAGAATTAAATTCTAGAAGTCTTGACTCCCACTTCCCTGCTGTAGACTAATAACATATGTATTACTCTGTCCCACATGGGGGTCTTCTAAAGTTTTCCATCGAGCAGTATGCAGGGAAGTGCAAATGTAACTTTACCACTTGTATTTTTAGGGATGTACCTCTTGGAGATGCAGAGCAAGAAATGTTCTCGTAACAGCAAATAGAAAAGTAAAGAGAATTTGTTCAATAAAATACAAATGTTGAACTAACTAGCTTAAGAAATGCTACATTTAACATCTACATGTATTAATAATACCTAACTCTTATGTAGCACTTTTCATCCATTGATCTCAAAGCTCTTTACAAAGTAGGTAAATATCATTATTCTTGTTTTATAGATGGGGAAACAGAGGCTCAGAGAAATGAAAGTTATTTGCCCCAGGCTACTCAGCAGAAATAGAACTCCCAGTCTAGTGCTCTATCAACAAGGCCCTTCATTTTTGGTTTTTACCAATTTTTACTGAAAAATCACCTGGTTTCACTAAAGCTATTATTCATTTTTTACCAATTTTCACCTGAATTTTGGACCACTCAAGTACATTAAAATACTGACTGTTAAGAAAATCCAATACTTTACATTAGGTAGATGTTTTTATGTTAATAATAAATTAATCTAAATGCGAGGGTGTCTATTAAAGTTAGGCAGTGTAGTGAACGATACACACACTCATGTATGTGCACGCATATGTCCGTTCTCTAGTCCTAAAAAAGGAAGTGCTGGAACTCCCTAGATCTGGCTCCCTGCTTCAGAAGAAGAGCTGGTGGCTCAGTAACCTGGGAAGCCATCTCTTTTTCTGAAGTAGGAGCCAGATCAGAAGTACTCTTATTTTTCTCTTCTTTTTTTTTCGGTCTTCCCATCCCGGAATATTAACCCTGATATTTACCCAGAAAATTGTGCTCAGATTTTTTGCACCAATTTTCACCTGTTTTGTAAATTTTTGCAATAAACACTGATAAATTCCTGGGAAATTTTAAACAAAATAAAAACCAAAAATGAAGGGCCTTGTCTATCATGTAGGCCACACTGCCTCCTTATCATTATCTTTGGCTAAAGGTTTCAGATACCTGGTGCAATCCTCTAAGGTGCTAAGCATCTCTTGAGAGATAATAAGAACCTTCCCTTCATGCTGCTTAGTGGGAATTGAGGGCACTCAGCAGCTCTCAGCACCTTTCAGGATTAAATCTATAATTTGAGAATACGGCTTGTATGTGTTAATCCTTTGGCAGAACAACATAACATTTACAACAGAACCTTTGTGTG
This sequence comes from Emys orbicularis, assembly GCF_028017835.1. NCBI lineage: Eukaryota > Metazoa > Chordata > Testudines > Emydidae > Emys > Emys orbicularis. The sequence goes on along the minus strand of NC_088683.1, from coordinate 255,668,845 downwards.
TGCCAGGGCATTGATTTAGTGTTTCAGGTGTAACGCAGCATTCTTAAGGCTGTACAGGTATAGTAAATTTTACCTTTTTCTTTCTGAGTGCTTTTTAAATTGTGATGAATGGTGCTGTTTACCAAGTAATTGGCTATGATCTACTTCAATTGGATTGAGGATCGCATGAACTGTTATTTGTAGACTGAAAAAGCAGTAATGCGTTATGACCAAAGATGGATCTGAGAGTTTGATTGCCTATTACAGATCACTTTTTAAACTACGGGAACAATAGCTTCTTCTTTGAGTGTTTGCTCTTGTCCATTCCATACTAGGTGTGTGTGCTCATCACATGCACTGATGCCAGAAGCCCGGTATAAGGGGCGCCGCCGGCTCCTCCCACCTTCAGTTCCTTCTTGCCACCAGTGATGGTGCTGGAACGTCTGCTGCTTTGGCTAGCACTGTTTTGTTCTCTGTTCTTGCGAACTTAGAAAACCTGTAATATAGTTGTATATAGTTAGTAGTTTATCAGTTACCCTTAGTAGTAGTTCTTAGTTCTGAACGGGACTCAGCCAGGGGACGGGGCATGCCCCGGTCCCCAGGCTTTAAGCCCTGCGATCGCTGCAAACGGCCTATGCTCATCAGTGATCCACATACCAGCTGCCTAAGGTGCGTAGATGAAGAGCACATAAGTGACAAGTGCCGTATCTGCAAGTCCTTTAAACCTAGGACGAAGAATGAGCGCAATATCCGTCTAAGAGCACTCCTAATGGAGTCGGCACTCACTCCGGCACCAGAGCAGCGGTCCAACTCCACACCAAGCACCACGGCCTCCGTGCGCAGTGCTCCGCTGGCGCCGTCCACAAGTCAGCACCGGTCCTCCTCCATGGCTCCGGTCAAGAAGCCGAAAAAGACTGTGAGGGGAAGATCTCCTACCTCCCATAAGGGAAAGGAGAGGGCTGGGGGTCAGCCACGACCCATGCCAGGCAGCTCAATGCCCCCTTCAGGAAGTCAGGCCCCAACTCAAGTCGAGCGGTGCAGCCCATTTCATACTTTGCCTGCGACTCTGGATAGCAGTGCAGACCCGGATAGCTTCAGGTGCCCGAAGCCCTTCATGCAGCTCAGGAGATCCTGACTCTCCCGGTGCCGCCCACACCGGCTCCAGTGGTACCCCGGTCTCGGGGAAAATCTGCATTGGGACCTCTGCGTGTGTCCCCACCTCAGCGGCACCGTTCCCCATCTAGAGGGACGTCCCACCATCACTCGCCTGCCTGAAGCTGTCACGCCTCAGGACTGGAGAGACAGGCTCAGTGGAGCTCTCTTCGGTCTCCGCGCAGGGGGCACCGATCGAGGGACTCGAGGCATACCTCGCCGGCAAATTGGCACAGACCCTCTGAGGTACGCGCCACCTGACAAGAGCTCCCAGGCACAGAGGCTGGCACCATGGTACCCGTGGAACCTTTGGGGGTTCACCCAACCTTCCCAGGCTGCCCGACCGGCACTGTGAGCCTCAGAAAGGCCAGCGGCCTGGGTTTCCCATGCCCCCTGGTGCTCGAGGCTTCGGGGGGTAAGACCCCACAGGTCCAGGAGGATCCAGGGGGGCAAGCTGCTGGACCACCAATGGACGTAGCATTTCCCGCGGCACTGGCATCGTCCTTGTCGCCATTAGTTCTGCATGGTTTCCGTGGCCTCCATTATCCCCTCCCTGGATCTGGGAGACTGGTATGCCACCCTCGACTTGAAGGACGCATACTTCCACATAGCGATCTTTCAAGGACACAGACGCTTCCTCTGGTTTACGGTGGGGCCCCACCACTACCAGTTTGCGGTTCTCCCATTCAGCCTGGCGACAGCATCAAGGGTGTTTACCAAATGCATGTCGGTGGTAGTGGCTTACCTCAGGTGCCAGGGTATCCAGATCTACCAGTACCTCGACGACTGGCTCGTCAAGGGCAGCTCCAGGTCTCAAGTCCAAAGGGATGTCGTGGTGCTTCAAGCCACGTACCATTCCCTGAGCCTACTTGTAAACAACAAAAAGTCGATGTTAGTGCTGGTGCAGAGGATAGAGTTCATCGGAGTGGTCCTCGACTCGTTCCTGCCACTGGCCAAGTGGACGAGGTTTTCCCGCTGGGCGTCCAAACGTGGCATCTCTCCCTCGTGTTCTTCCATATAGGCTGTCCTGGACTACCTGCTCCATTTGAGGAACCAGGGCCTGGCGCACTCTTCTATTAGAGTGCATCTTGCGGCCATCTCCACTTTTCACCCACCAATCCAAGGACAGACGGTGTTCTCCCATGAGATGATGATCAGATTCTTGAGAGAGCTCAAGAGTCTCTTCCCGCAGGTATGGGCTCTTCTCCTGCAGTGGGATCTTAACTTGGTCCTCTCTAGGCTCACTGCCCTGCCTTTTGAGCTGCTGGGTTCCTGCTCCTTTTCCCACCTGTCATGGAAGGTCGTGTTCCTGGTGGCGGTGACGTCTGCAAGACAGGTCTCTGAGATTAAAGCCTTGACCTCAGAACCACTGTACACGGTCTTCTACAAAGACAAAATTCCGCTGCAACCCCTCCTGGCCTTCCTGCCGAAGATGGTATCCACCTTCCATATGAACCAGGGCATCTTCCTCCCGGTGTTCTGTCCCAAACCGCACAAGACCAGTGAAGAGAGGCGTCTTCACGCGCTGGATGTCCAAAAGGCCTTGGCTTTTTACTTAGAATGTACTAAGCCTTTCCGTAAATCAACTCAGCTCTTCATCGCTACAGCAGATAGGATGAAGGGCCTTCCAGTGTCCTCACAGAGGATTTCCAATTGGATTACCTCATGCATAAGGGCCTGTTATGGGTTCCGTCGCTGCCAATTGTCAGAGCCCACTCGAGAGCTCAGGCATCTTTGGCGGCCTTCCTGGCACACATCCCTATCCAGGACATCTGTAGAGCCGCAACGTGGGCCTCTGTTCACATATTCACAGCTCAGTACACCATCACTCAGCGGGCCAGGGACGATGATGGGTTCGGCAGAGCTGTGTTGCAATCTACACGTCCATGAACTTCTACCTGCCTCCGTTGGCACTGCTTGGGATTCACCTAATATGGAATGGACATGAGCAAGCACTCAAAGAAGAAAAGACAGTTACCTTTTCCGTAACTGGTGTTCTTTGAGATGTGTTGCTCATGTCCACTCCACAACCCGCCCTCCTTCCCCACTGTTGGAGTTTCCGGCAAGAAGGAACTGAGGGTGGGGGGAGCCAGTGACGCTGCTTATACCGTGCTATGCAGGCGCCACTCCAGAGGGTGCCAGAGCCGGTCCCCTACGGATACTGCTAAGGGAAAAACTTCCGGCACCAGTGCATGTGGCGAGCACACACACCTAATGTGGAATGGACATGAGCAACACATCTCGAAGAATACAAGTTATGGAAAAGATAACTGTCTTTTTCACCTATAAATGAAAACCTCAATATGCACCCGCACACACATACGTATTGTTTAAAACTGGGTTAAAACCCCTTAAACTGATGATTGTAACAGGCACCCTTCATTCAGCATAAATGTAAGAAATAATAGTGCCCAAGGCCACTCAGGAATTCTAATGAGGTTGGGTGGAGAGAGCGAGAAAGTCAGCCGGAACACACAGCTAGGAGCACAACCCTGGAAAAGGCCTAGAGAGAGAGCTTCTGGAGTCGGGTGGTGAGGGGTGGTACTGGCTGAGGGAATTTTTGATGCTATGAGCAAAGACATTGTCTCCTGTTGTTTGGTTCCTCCTGTGTTAGGGAAACATAACTTTGTAAATAAACAATATTGCATGAAAAGTACCAGGCTCCATCTTCCATTTCTCTTCCCAACTGCAACAATGCACCAGGCCCTGAACTTTGACTAGTTGCTCATAAGTCTCCTCCCTCTTTATTTCCTCTAATTTTCTGCTTTCTCCTTCCCTGATAGCCTAACCTCTTCCTCCTCTCCTTCTCTCTAGCTTTTTAACTATTTTATTGTTATCTCACCCTTACCTAACTGTTCCTTACAATGGATTCTTTACAAAGCTACCCCAGCCACTACTGAGCTTGAATTTGCTCTCCCCATCAGCTGCCGTCCTCTGAGCCATCTTTAGGCAAATCCACCCTGCCACTGCATTCCTGCAGCACTTCTAATTGAGGCTTTCTCTGTGCTTGGTAATGGGCAGAATAGGAAGCAGGGTGCCAAGCAGATTCTGCAGGAGCTAACCTAAAAATATTCTTCCAGCTTAAAGCTGAAAAGGTAGAGGAAAACAAAATAGGCATGGTTAGTCAGACCCTGGAGAGCTAAAGTAATATTTACTGGTAATATACATATTTAGAAGTATATGCCACTGTTTTAATATTTCTGTAATTGTGAAAGGTTCTGGTATGACTCAGTGAGAGCTGCCATTTTCCTTCCACTCAGGAAGTGTAATATGCTGATACAGGGCCAGTCCTGCGAACTGCTGAGCAACCTCAATTAACATTGACTTTCTAATGCTGGTACTCAGTAATTTGCAGGTGTGGCTCCTCCCTTTTTTAATACAGGAAGTGCCAATCAGCAGATAACTACATGGCAGAGGCTGAAGACTTTCATTGTTCCATGACTTACAAGGAAAAAATGGTGTGGAAAACAGAAGAATTGTTCATATTCAACAAAGTTAATGAACAAACAGGTGCTAATAAACAATAATAAAAAAGTGACAAATCTCCAGACTCTTTCATCCATTTTGTCTGCTGATTAGCATTTCCTTTGTCACAAGCTAAAATGCCAGAGGCTGGCAAAATTATATATTCCTCTTTCAATTTGAATTACTGACTTTTTATTTCATATAATAAAAGTTTGAAATAACTACTATCTATTTACTCTTTTTTTATAATTTGATGAAATTATTCTGCAATCTTATCCATAATTTACTGTTTTATTTTATGAGGGAACTAGCTGGTTACTGAACAAGAGGAATGAGATGAATAAAAGTGCAGAGATCTGTATCATCTTAACAGCAAAATGTTGCAAACAGTTTATTTATAATATAAATTACTTAGTACATAATATAAATTAAGTACCATGTTGTGAAAAGATAATGTTTTTTCACCTAAATAAAAATGCAATGGTGGGCTACATCATCTAGGCACACAATTGTAAGTGAAGGCTGGAACAGCAGCATTAACTCTGACTTGTTTAATACCTTCCATCCGTTGCAAGGGCTGTGAATAATTTCTGTTAAATGGAGCCATAAAATTAAGGCCTTGCGCCTGCAAGTTACTTTATGCCATTAGTGCTCCCACTGAAGTCTGTGAGATTACTCACATGCTTAAGTCTTTGCAGGATCAGGCTCTTACGGCCTGATTGTGTAACCTTTACTTATGTGTATCATTACCATCAAGAGCATTATTTATGTGATGATTTCAAATATAAGTAAGGGTTGCAGGATGATCTTCAAAGCAGTTCTGAAGTAAATCTGATTTTCTTTTCAAGCCAGTGGAAAAATTTTCTGCTTCCAATTGAACTGAATACACAATGGGGAGCTGAATTTATGATGTACAAAACCTGTAGCAATATTGCAATGCATCTCTTTTTTTAATTAAAAATATAGCCTGATTGGGGGCCTGATCTAAAGCCTGTTAAAGTCAGTGGGAGTCTTTTTGTTGGCTTCAGTGGCCTTTGAATCAAGTCCTGTGAGCAAAGATTTTGTCTAAGTTAATTGTTCGGGTTTTTTCTTGTTTAAACACACACAGGTCACAAAACGATAGTGATAAAGAGCAAATGGATTTGGAGAGAAGATTTCGAGAAAAAGACCTTGAAAGACAAAGATATCGGTTGGATGATGGCAGAAAACATAGAGCCCACTATGAATTTGACAAGTTTGTGAGAAGGAATGAAGAAGAGCTGAAATGGGGGAAAGGATACAGCCAAGACAGAGGGAAGAAAGGGAACCACAACTACAGCTTCACTGTGGAGGCCGTAGACAAACTGGGTAAAGAGGACAAGTGTGATGACATGGCATCCAAAAAGGAGCGCATAAGAAATAAGGTTCTTTTATTCATTTAGGATAATCTTTCATTAGTAAAATATACCTCAAGGCCACAGGTTTTACTTTTGCAATCTCAGCATAAAGATGCTTTTTTCAAGAAAAGCAATTCTTTGTTTGTTTTTCAGTAAAACCCAGATTTCTATATTTTAAAAAATAACAGTTAAAATGATTTAAGGCGATAGGATTTGTCTTCTCTAGTCATATATACATACAATATTTGGAATCTTCCTTAGAATATTAGTCTTGGAAGCCTAGCATTTTTTGAGTGTTTTAAAAGTTATATCACGGGTACTCTATAATAGATAGGGCCCTACCGAATTCACAGCCATGAAAAATGCGTTATGGACTGGGAAATCTGGTCTCCCCCCGTTAAATCTGGTCTTTTGTGTGCTTTTACTCTATACTATACAGATTTCACAGGGGAGACAAGCATTTCTCAAATTGGGGGTCCTGACCCAAAAGGGAGTTGCAGGGGGGTTGCAAGGTTATTTCAGAGGGGTCATGGTATTGCCACTCTTACTTCTGCGCTGCCTTCAGAGCTGGGTGGCCAGAGAGCAGTGGCTGTTGGTTGGGTGCCCAGCTCTGAAGGCAGTGCCCCACCAACAGCAATGCAGAAGTAAGAGTGGCAATACCATACCATGCCACCCTTACTCCTGCTCTGCTGCCTTCAGAGGTGGGCGGCCAGAGGGTGGCGGCTGCTTACAGAAGGCCCAGTACTGCAGGCAGCAGTGCAGAAGTAATGGTGGCAATACCATACCATGCCTTCCTTACTTCTGCGCTGCTGCTGGCGGCAGCTCTGCTTTCAGAGCTAGGCTTCCGGCCAGCAGCCGCCACTCTCCAGCTGCACAGCTTTGAAGGCAGCGCTGCCGCCAGCAGTAGCGCAGAAGTAAGGATAGCAGTACTGCAACACCCTCTATATACAATAACCTTGTGACCACCACACAACTCCTTTTTGGGTCAGGACCCCTACAATTATACCTGAAATTTCAGATTTAAATAGCTGAAATCATTAAATTTATGATTTTTAAATCCCTATGACCGTGAAATTGACCAAAATGGACCGTGAATTAGGTAGGGCCCTAATAATAGAGTTTGAAAACTTTGGCTTATTATCCTTTTAAAAGTGAATTTATTCTAAGTAGAATCTTTACTAGTCAGGCAGATTACTGGCTGGCTTACAGTTATTCAGTTTTTAAAGTAAAAGTGAATAAATAAACAGTTTATCCAGAAATGAGCATATTTAGAAATCTTCAGTACAGAAGATAGGAAAGTAGATCTTGCAATCTTCATCCATTCTGCCCTCAGGTAAAGGTTCTCCCTGGCTGAGGGCAAATCACCCCATTGAGAAGTGCCAAATCCAGGGAAATAACCTGTTCAAAAACCAGCCACAATTGGGCAGCTTCTTGAATGGGACTACATGCAGAAAACCATTTTCCTATCTTCACCTTGAAACCTGTGGAGCCCCTTTCTGAGGGCTTGGGGCTTTGTGATTTCAGAGGACGTGTCATAGCATTTCCAAGAGATGTCTGCTATTAATGGCCTCATCCTCTCCCCATTCTAATCATTAAAGTTTTTCATTCAAGATGGTTGACACTGTCTTGTATGGAATCCCCCTCTGTAATGTGCACCTCTTCTGAAGGGGGTTTTCAAACCAGGCACAGGCAAGGTCCCCATGACAGTGTGCCTCCAGAGGGAGCTGCGCTTTTGCTAGAGATAGGACAGGCAAGGAGTAGCCATACTCTTTTTTCTCTGCCACCTCTAGCAGCTGTCTGAATCTCTGTCTAAAAATATTAAAAACATATTAAATTGATATAAACCATTTTATAAAAAAATTAAACGTCCAGTTGAGCTTTTTTCAGTCTGATAAACATGGAAACTGTGATGGATAAAGAGGGTCTGTGATATATAAAAGCTGACTGATCCTTTATTGTAATGGTTCTGGTGGGTTCTATGTTCATTGTTCATCATAGGGTTTAGGACTGCATGACTGGTGTTGATTGGCTGGATGTGATGAAGAGAGATAAGTAACATGCTGATGTGGCTGCTCATAGCACCACAAAACACTTCCTACAACAACTTGTTCTTAAACCTCCTAAATAAAAAGTCTGGTATCTAATCTAAAGAAATGGAAAATAAAGGGAAAGCAGGGTTAAACAAGGCTGAAGTTCAAGCAAAGAAGGGGGAAGAGAAGAGCTGATAATGAAGGATGTATCAGTGAAGAGGAAAAATAATGAAGGAAAAAACAAGACCAAAGGGACTGAAAATTGTGAGGGACAGATGAAAGGAAATAAGGATTGAGATGGAACAGAATTCAGTGCTCTGCAGTTTTCTTAAAATGGCCTATTCCATGCCATTTTCTGGACTAAACCCTACACTTTAAAACAGATGTCAAATATGATCTCGCCATAGCATCAAAGTCTAATGTTTGTGATAGTTAAAATAAATAGCCTCATTAGGCAGAGGCTTTTAAACAGTAATCATTCACAATATTTTATTGTCCTAGAAGGTCTTTAGCATATCTATCTATCTATCTATCTATCTATCTATGCACCCAAGAATTATCAGCATTCTCCTTTTTGGGAGTTTGAGGTGCTTTTTTTCTTATAAACGTGCTGCTATTTGATATTCAGATCAGCAAGTTTTTGATGATTTCAGTCACTATGACTATACAGTTAGCCATTCTTCCTTTGTACTCATTTTGTTTCCTGATTCACATTGGGTGGTATCCACTCTACTCATATAGAACATGAATATCTTCTATATGAATATGGAATGCCAAATTTAATTTGCAGTTCACTATTCTAATTTTATCAAGCCCTGGTTGTTCTGTTTTCCCACTGATTAGTATTATTTTATTATATTTGTATTTATTATCTGACATTCTTGTATAGAGCCATAAGTGTGCGTGGCACCAGTTATTGACCTCCCCAGCTTATACTATAGATTGTATCAAAATTTACCACAGAATTCTCTTGACCTTTGTTATAACATTCTGTTAGATCAGGGATTGGCAGCGTTTGGCACGCTGCCCGCCAGGGTAAGCCCCCTGGCGGGTTGGGACAGTTTGTTTACTTGCCGCGTTTGCAGGTTCGGCCGATCACGGCTCCCACTGGCCATGGTTCGCCACTCCAGATCAATGGGGGCTGCGGGAAGTGGCGGCCAGCACATCCCTCAGCCCACGCAACTTCCCGCAGCCCCATTGGCCTGGAGTGGCGAACCGCGGCCAGTGGGAACTGCGATCGGCCGAACCTGCGGATGCGGCAGGTAAACAAACTGGCCCGGCCCGCCAGGAGGCTTACCTTGGCAGGCGACGTGCCAAACGTTGCCGATCCTTGTGTTCGATAATATTTTTGCTCACAGTTTAAATTAAATGTAATATAATCATCCTGTTTTACAGCTGTTTTATTTTACTCAAAATTCTTGGCTCCCAAGAACAGTGTTATAAAAGAGGTGGATAATAAATGCAAAATCTGTTTTCATTACACTCCATCTTTTTCCTAGTTCTCATTAAATACAAAATGATTTAACACAAAATCCACTATCTACATAAACTCAGGTTAGTCACTTTAAGGCCTTGTCTACACTACAGAGATTTGTCGACGAAAGTCACGTCGACACTTAAAAAGCGCTATAATAAAAATCAGTATTTCATGTTCACACTCGCTCCCTCTGTCTTCAGAGCACGTCCGCAGTTGGGGCACTATCATCGACAGTGTGAGCAATGCATTTTGAGTACCTATCCCACAGTCCAGCTCGACACCTTCTGCCACTAGGTCTTGTGGGAAGGTGGAGCAGATCGCTGCACATCTTGGGATGTGTCCCATGATGCATTGTTTTCTGTCCCAGCATTCTATGGGCTTCTGGTTTTCTTTCATGGCATTTTTTCAACGGCCCTTGTTTGCTGTGCACCGTGGCATCTTTGTGAGAAGGGATGGATCCCGCACTGCTCTCCTACGCTCTGATAACTGTCATTAAGACATCGCGGATGGCAGTGCAGTTAATCACAAAGTTCCTAACTGAAGAAGACTCCCAGTTGCCAGATGTGCTGTGTGATATGGATAGGAGCAACTTTAGATTGCTTTTGGCATTCACAAAACAGCTGCAGACGGTGGGACATCGCTTTTGGGCTTGGGAAACAAGCACTGAATGACGAGCGGTGGCTACAGAATTTTCGGATGCGTAAATCCACCTTCCTGGAACTGTGTGCGGAGCTTGCCCAGCACTATGGCACAAGGACACCAGAATGAGAGCTGCTGTCGGTAGAGAAGTGCGTGGCAATCACTCTGTAGAAGCTGGCGACTCCAGGCTGCTACCGGTCGGTCACGGATCAATTTGGAGTCGGGAAGTCGACTGTTGGGGCTGCGTTAATGCAAGTGTGCAGGGCAATTAATCACATCCTGCTACGAAGGACCATGACTCTGGGAAATGTGTGTGAAATAGTGGACGGCTTTGCAGAAATGGGTTTCCCTAACAGTGGAGGGGCGATAGATGGCACACATATTCAATTTTGGTACCAGACCATCTTGCGATGGAGTACATCAATAGGAAGGGGTACTTCTCCATGGTGTTGCAGGCACTTGTGGATCACCATGGGCATTTCACTGACATCAACACGGGGTGGTCCAGGAAGGTGCATGACGCTTGTATAGAAAGTTACAAGTGGGGACTTTCTTTCCAGACCAGAAGATTATAGTGGGGGATGTTGAAATGCCCATAGTGATCCTGGGAGATCCGTCATACCCCTTACAGCCATGGCTCATGAAACCTTACATGGGAAACCTGGACAGCAGTAAGGAGCGGTTCAACAACAGGCTGGGTAGATGCTAGATGACAGTGGAATGTGCCTTTGGCAGATTAAAGGCATGCTGGCGATGCCTTTATGGCAGGTTAGACCTCAGTGAGGATAATATTCCCATGGTCATAGCCTCGTGTTGTATATTGCATAATCTTTGTGAAGGTAAGGGTGAAAGGTTTGCTCGGGTGGAGTATTGATGCAGATTGCTTGGCTGCTGATTTTGAGCAGAGGGGCCAGGAGGGGAGCAATTTGAATCAGGGAGGCTTTGAGGCAAAACTTTGAAAATGAGAACGAGTAATGTATATCTCTGTGATTGGTGCTACAATGTTACATTACATGTAGCTTTCCTAGGAAGCAATGGCGAAATTTGGGGCCTTACATTCCAGTAAGCAAATGATTAAACTGCCTGTGTATGTATTGTTAGAGCCTGCTATTTCAATTTGTAGGAAACAAATAAAGATGTCAAGTATCGGGGTAGCCGCGTTAGTCTGTATCCACAAAAACAACAAGGAGTCCGGTGGCACCATAAAGACTAAAGATGAGCTACCATTCAAAAACTTCAGAAACAACACACACACACACACACAAAGACGCTTGGTGGGAAAGGAGGTACCAGGTAAGGGCAGACTTTCAGAGCTGTGTGTAGGTCCAGCTATCATTTTGAAAGTTGTCCGAGGGAGTGGAGTGAAGGGGAAACAGAGAAGTCCCAGAAAGCAGAAAGGACTGTGCGGCCGGAGTTGGGAGGGGCACAGAAAAGAGTTCTGAATGTACTGCAGGGGAGGGCGGGCATGCATCTGCTCAGTCTGCAGCATTATTAAGGACTTCAGCATCTATGTTTGCTCATCCATTACTTTAATCATCCGCTCAGTAGAATCCTTAACAAACTCCTGATTTTCTTTTCTGTCCTGCCTTTCGGCTTCCCTCCACTTCTTGCGCTCCCTTTTCTCTGCATTGGAAAAGCGCAGTACCTCCCGGAACATGTCTTCTTTGCGCCGTCTTGGGCGCTTTCTTATCTGGCAGAGATGCTTGGCCGGTGTTTGTGGGGTATTCCTAAAGGCCACATCTGCCGAAGCACAAGGAACAATGCACAGAAGTATGATTGTTAAGTTCACGCACAGTATTGAAACATTTCAGTAAAATACACCTCTGGTAACATAACAATCACTTTCTCACTGACCCTTGGCAAGCACACATCTCAGTGAACACTCAAAGCATGGTGAGTGTTGGCTGGGGGGGAGGGGCGCTCTACGTGGGGAAAAGAACACTCTGTAAGGATTGCAGTGCAGCCAACTAGGGGAAAAATTATAAAATTCTCCCACACTTTCCCACAGGCCAGGATCATTGTGGTAGATATCTCACTGCTGAGGGTAAGCAGGGAAGCGAGGGTACATCTACATGCTTGTGGCTTCCACCATGGTCCCTATGCTGCTTGCCTGCGTGCCGCTTGGGTCCCTGAACAAGTGATTGCCGAATGGCTTAGGAAAGTTCCCTACAGTGGGGGAAGGAACAAAGCAGCTCTGCCAAGGAACCTTCAGCAGAGGATTGCCGAGTACCTCCAGGAAACTTTCCTAGAAATCTCTCTGGAGGATTGCTGTGAGATCTCGGCGTACATCAACACCCTGTTCTGCCGTACTGATTAGTTGCACAGGGAAGTGTCCAGTACACAGAAACACAGCCGGCCTTGTACATTTCTATACCCTGAACCCACCTCTGCATTACGCAAACCACAGCCACTTACCAGGCATCTCCTCTCCTGCTTCTTGCTCGCTGGAGAGCAACTGCTGAAACTGGCTAGACACCTCTGAAGTGGTGAACAGTTGCTGGCTGCCTGCCTGCCCCACTGGAAGACCCCATCGGGAGCTCCACATCGTCATCTAACTCCACCTCTTCATCAATGACTTCGTCGTCCGGGTTAGGTCCTCTTTCCACCACCTCCAGGCCCACCAAAGTATCCACAGGGCTCTTGGTGATGGAGGTGGGATAGCGAGAATAGCATCCAGCTCCTTATAGAACCGGCAGGACTTAGATGCAGCACCAGAGCGATGGTTTGCCTCCCTCGCCTTATGCCTGCCTCAGCTCCCTTATCTTCGCTCCGCACTGCAGCATGTCCCGATCATAGCCCTTTTCACACAAGCCTCGAGAAATCTGCCCGTAGGTATCAAAATTCCTATGGCTCAAGTGCAGCTGGGACTGCATAGCCTCCTCTCCCCATATGCTAGGCAGATCCAGCAGCTCCGCACTGGTCCAAGTGGGAGAGCGTTTGCTGCGATAAGCCGCCATGGCCACCTGGGAAGATGCAATGAGACCTCTCCACACCAAGTAAACAGGAAATGGAATTTCAAAAATTCCTGGGGCATCTAAGGGGGAGGGGTGGATGGTTGTTTACTGACTGCAGGGCAGTGGAGTTCAAACTGCTGATCAGAGCAGTCAGGATGGGTGTTGTGGGATACCTCCTGGAGGCCAATTAAAGCGATAAAATCAAGCGTGGTGTCTACACTGTCACTTTGTCAACAAAAATTTTGCAGAAAAAGACTTATGTCTCTGGTCGGGATGGTTTTATTTTGTCGTCAAAACGGCGTTTTTGCCGCCAAAAGTCGCATCGCAGTGTGTATGCATTCACTGTTTTGTCGACAAAAGCTGCCTTTTGTTGACATAACTCTGTAGTATAGACAAGGCCTAAATCTCACATATGTGAATAAATGATAGTTTTCTCCAAAAGTTAACCTTATGCACTTCTTTCTAGGATCGTCCAGCCATGCAGTTATACCAGCCAGGAGCTCGCATTCGAACACATACGGGATCTACAAGTAAGATCTATGACTGCAGTGGGAAGTCCTCTGAAGATGCCTGCGATAGAAAGTATGAGGTAGATAATTCAACTGGAGGTGGTTCTGAGAAGAGTGAAGAGGCAGAATGAAACATTGGGGTAGAAAACTTGTGAAAAAAATGAATTTAAGATTTAATTTCTGCACAAAATATATCAGGCCACTTCAGAATTCCACAGATTGGACCAACAAAACTATAATACATCTGTCTCTTTCTTTCTTTAAAATGAAGAAAATGGTGATCGGAGGCAGATAAAATATCACGTAAAAGAAATTCAGTGCTTTTCTACAAAAAACAGAAGCAAGCACTGTTTGACTAGTTTAGTAGTGGTTCAGTATTTTAGTAAATTTACCTTTAGCTAGAAAACCTCTATTAGTTTTAAACTAGTATTTATATAAAACTTGTCAGAAAATATTTCACTTAGTCTAGCCTGTTAAATTGAGAGAAATAAAGAAATGTATATTTGCATCAGTTTGAAATCTGAGGCACTTTAAATGTGTTCTGTGAATGGCATTAACTACATAGGACCCAGTCCTGCAAACACCATCAGGCATAATGCTAACTACAGAGAGTAGTACTATTGAAGTCAAAGGGACTACACCCAGCAGAAGCACTGTCGCCAGTAACGTTTACAGGATCAGGCCCATAGTTTGCAAACGTTTATTGGTATCCGTACCTCATTGTGTTTACATTGTTTTTCAATTAACTATAGTGTCAGGTAAGTGTGAATAAAAGCTACTATATGTTGTTATAAAATTGGTCTTTTTCTTAACCACTTTTGCCTTTTATGTTCTAATATATTCCTGTGTCTAAAACAGAAAAAGCTAACGCAAACCTCAGCACTTAAATACTGTATCTGGTTTTACTAAAACTGCATTTTTATTTATTTATTTTTGTTTTGGCACTGACTTTTTAAAAAGTGATTGTACAGTGATGACTTTTTATATGTTAAATGTTTCACATAAGTTGCATTTGCAGGATTTGGAACATGTATGATATATATGTTATAAAATATAATTTGTTTGAAAAAAACACACACATAGCAGCTCCAACATTTCATTTTGCAGACCTAAGCCAAATTCCACCCTCTGATGCATGCATATGGCTCCCAATGTCTTCAGAGACAGCTAAATGTCCATCCAAGGGCAAAATATGGCTCTTTCATAGTTGTCTTTTACGACTGATGCACTTTTCAGTTGTCTGAAACCAAGATCTGCTTTGTCAGTGAAGTTAAATATTAAGATGTTTGCTTATTTTTGACATTCTACTTTGAACATTTTGTTATTAAGTGTAACATCTGATTGTTCTAAACTCAAAGAAAAATTCATTGTATTTTCCCAGACATTAAACATTAAATATAATAAAAAGTAAAAACATTTTGACTATGAACTGAGAAATGATCTTCCACAATTATTTTGCCTATTAAGAAAGATAGTATGCCACTTATTAGTATTAAAAGGCAGATTAAAAATATAATTGAAGAGTTTTAATATTAACTTTATATATAAGATGTTTTATATGCAAGAGGATTAACCATTTTTTACCGACTTAAACTACTTTGAAGTAAGACACTCTTAATATTAAATAAGACTGTCATCACAGAATGGGCTGAGTTGGGCTCTATCCCACCTATGCTGGGCTTGGGCTGGTGTTTGGGTCAGGTGACCAGGATCAGGTGACAGTATCCCAAGAGTGGAGCTTCCTATTATGGGAGCCTATGTAGCATGAAGGGAGAGCCTTGCAGGGAGCAGGAATGCTGGCTACAGTAGAGCCAGATCAGTGACAGAAAATGCTAGGCAGTTCTCCACAGTTTTGCTGGACTCTTTGTTAACTCTGAAAAGGATGAGCTGTAATGACTTAGCCAGAGGGCTTATCACTTCGGTGACCCAATAGTTCTGGGTTGCTGGACTGTATGAGGGAGACAGACCAGGGTAGGGAAACTGAGGCAAACGGGTGCCTGGAAGCCAAGGGAGGTAAAGTGATCTTTTCATAACTGTCCACCCACAGATTTACACCAAAATAAGGAGAGGTGTCAATTCAAACCAAATTAGTTATTTAGGTGCATCTTTATGTGTAGGTAAACCGCAAATCTTTGTAGGATCAGGGCCCAAATGAGACCAAATATTTCCAGCCTCTTTGAATTATAGGAGGTGGTGACCAGAGCCCATCAGCCTAAAGGCCAACACCCCCACCCCCTTGGATGTGGGAGGGGCCATAAGATCCAGAATGCAGCTGATTCTTCTTCAAGATATGTTGTGCATATACAATCCAGACTTGATGCTCATGTGTCCCGTGCAGTTGTGTTCAGAATCTTGTGGCCAGCAGCATCTGTTGGTGCCACACATGCACCCTGAATGTGCTTGTGCTCCCCCTCCTGAGGTCATATAGGTTAGAGTGGGGCTGACCAAACCTCAGTTCCTTCTTACTGCCTGTGACTGCAAGGCAGAACCGAGAGCAGTGTACTTGTCTGTTGTTTACTTGCGATTATAAAACTGATATCGCCATACATAGTTAGCTATTCAGTGAAGATGTAGCATAGTTTAGAAACAGTTTTTTATTAGGTTTCTGTTCCAGATAGTTTTTTCTCTGTCTTTTAGCTAGGCTGCAGTCCTTATGGCTGAGCAAAAATCACCAGGGTTCAAATATTGCCTTTTGGGCAAGGTGGCCACACCCCTCAACAACAGGCATATTAGATTCTGTTTGGATGGGAGCATATTACCGACAAACGCTCCATTTATCTGTCTTTTTCTAAAAGAACTTGAAAAGCAAGGAAGGCTCATTTAAAGCTTTACTCTTAGACAAATATATAAGGCCAACCTCAGACCAGGGTAAACAAGATCTGCCTGGGTCTGAACACTCTGTTCCCAGAAGTGCTCTGGTGATGAATGCCGCAAGCTCCTGTCCAGCTCCAGCTCCTGTGAAGCACACCTCTGCTGCCACTTCTAAGTCCTCTCAGCCATGAGGGGCAGAACATAGCACCACTCTTTTAAAGAGTAGGACAGGCGCCATCTGAGGAACCTGTAAAAAGGAAGAGAGTTATGCTATGTCTACACTGTCACTTTTGTCGGTATCACTTATGTCCCTCAGGGGTGTGACCCTCCCTGAGTGACATAAATTACACTGACAGAAGCACCGATGTGGCAGGAGACATAGCTACTGCCGCTTGTTGGTGGTGGTTTAATTAGGTCGACGGGAGAGCTCTCTCCCATCGGCATAGAGCGGCTACACGGGAGATCTTACAGTGGTACAACTGCATCAATACAGCTGTGCCACTGTAAGGTCTCTAGTGTAGACATGGCCATAGATCTCACGCCTCCTCTCACAAGGGTAGAACAAGGTCTGACTTAAGTCCCTCTGACACTCATAAACATTCTGGTCTCTGTACACCGGTACCAGACAGGGAGCACCTTCACGCAGTCTCCACTACTGTTTCAGCAGTGCTGTCTCCAGGGCACTCAGTACTGATGCTGCGGCTTCCTGCTTTGGTACCAATAACCTTGGTACCAACCTTGTTGGCATAATCTATTCTGGTACTGACTACCTCAAAAAAATCTGCTCAGATTCACAGCACGAGGAGATCTAGTGGTAACCATGTTCCCTGACTCAGTGCTGTTATCATTAGGGCTCTGTGTCTGTCACAGAGGTCACAGAAGTCACGGATTTCGTGACTTTCCATGACCTCCGTGACTTCTGCAGCTGCCAGTGTGGTTGACCCCAGGGCCGCCCAAGCAGCTGGCCCCGGGGACAGCCATTGGCCGTTGCTGGAGCACCTCTGCAGCCAGCTGCACCAGCCACTGCTCGGGCAGCCCCAAGCAGTAGCTGGTGCGGCTGGCCCTGGGGACCCCCTGGTCAGTGGTCCCAGGCTGCTGAAGCAGCCATTGCTGAGTGGCTGCCTGCAGCAGTCCTGGGGCATCCGGAGCAGTGGCAGGTGGGTGGCCCCAGGGGCGGCTGGAGCAGCCGCTGCTTGGCAGCCCCCACAGCTGGTGCTGCTGGCCCTGGGCCCCCCCTGCGAGAAGCAGCCTCCGGGGCTCACCTCCTGAGCAGCAGCAGCGGCCCCCCAGGGCTCCTGCCCTCCTGGGCTCCCCCACAGCAGCGCCTCCCCCAGCTCAGATTTAGTCAGGGGTAAAAGTCATGGACAGGTCACAGCCAGGCCGTGAATTTTTGTTTATTGCCCATGACCTGTCCATGACTTTTACTAAAAATACCCATGACTAAATTGTAGCCTTAGTTATCATCATCAGTAAACATCCCCAAAGCAGTACCAGCTGTGGATATTTCTTCAGCACCGAGTGTAGCTGTGGTACTGATGAAAGAATTTCCCAGATCAAGTGAGGACTCCAACTAAATTGGCACCTCCACTGGAGGAGCAGTAGATCTCTGTGGGGGAGATTCACCTTCTGTCTCCCTGAGGCCCTCCCATCCGCTATGATCCGTATATACTCAACAGAGAATCCAGGGTTCATGGTCACTATAGCAAATATAGGGTAGATAGAGTGAGACATCCTCCTGGTACCCTTCCCTTGCCCCCCAACTCATGTTGCTTACAGCCCTTATTCATGGCCATATTGGGCACTATGGGGCTTTCATCAGGTGTCCTCTAGTCCTAAATCTCCTATCCAAGTAGCATCTGTGAGAGACCAATAGCAACAGCCATCCCAGGTAGCAACCGAGGATCCTCAACAGTTGCAAGTAGCTAAGGAACTCCACCAGCCAACTGATACTCCTCCTGCTGCCATTTTGTCATCTTCATCTGACAAAGCTGTGGTCCTACCTGCTCCATAACACTCAGACAACTACAAGACTTTTTAAGACCTCTATCGAATGGCAGAGACATAGCAATTCCAACTGAGGTTGTGCAGGAGAAGTCTCACACAAATAGTTAAGACATCTTGCACACAACCAGTAAATGAGGGACTCTTAGAACCTCTTCAGCTTCTCTGGCAGACACATCTAGTCATCTAGCATCTAAAAAGGCAGACAAAAGGAACCAGGTGCCATCTTCATGATACGAGTATGTGTATACTCATCCCACATCTGGATCCCTTGTTTCAACCACAGCTCAGGAGAGAACAAAACAGCAAAGATCTAGGGCAACACCTAAAGAAAAAGAGCCCAATATTTGGATCTTCTGTGGAGAAAGGGATACTCCTCTGTCCAGTTTAGGATTGCTAATTAACAACCACTCCTTGCCAAATATGACTACATAAATTGGCATAAGGTGTCGGAGTTCATAGAAAATTACCACAGGATCTGAGGGAGGAATTAAAATCCCTAATTGAAGAGGGTCAGTTAACATCTTGGGCCTCCTTGCAAACAGTGATTGAAGTATCGGATACTGCAGCAAGATCAATGGCAACAGCAGTGACCATGAGCCAGACATCGTGGTTGCAATCCTTGGGGATCCGGAAGGAAGTACAAACTGCTATAGAGGATCTCCCTTTTGAGAGTTGTAATCTCTTCAGCAGTAAGACAGATGATGCATGACATTTTTATAGGACTCACAAGCTACCCTAAGGTACCTGGATCTTAATATGCCACAACCCAGAAGAAAACAGCTTAAACAACACTATCCAACGCAGCCTTCTTCAGCCTCTTTCTATCCTCCAGACCACAGGCCATGGGAACCACTCAGGAAGAAACAAAGATTGTACAGGAGACAACCTTCCACTTTCTCTTCCTCTGCAACAGCGAAATCAATACTTACATCCAGACAGATGGTTTGATGCTTTAGTCAAGAACTCCTTGAAACCATATCCAGGTTATCTTAACCCATTCCCCGCTCCATTTGGGGATCATTTATTCTTCTTCGAGTGCTTGCTCATATTGATTCCAATTAGGTGTGCGCGCGCCGTGTGCACGATCGTCGGAGAATTTTCTACCCTAGCAACACCCGGTGAGTCGGCTGTGGAGCCCCCTGGAGTGGCGCCTTCATGGCGCTGGATATATACCCCAGCCGACCCAGCGCCCCCTCAGTTCCTTCTTACCACCCCTGACGGTCGTTGGAACTGTGGAGCGCGGCATAGCTGTTCTCCACTCTCCCTAGCTTATCCTGTTGATTCTGTAGATAGTTGTAGTTATAGTTGTGGTATAGTGTTAGATAGTTATTCATCTTCGTTTTAAATAGTTGTAAATAGTTAGCGGGGGTTAAGGGGGTTGTTCTCCCCCCTTTTCCCCCCGGCGCATAGCCGGGCTCATGCCCAAGGCTCCTGACTTTAAGCCGTGCGCGTCCTGCGCTAAGCCTATGCCTACGAGTGATCCGCACGACTCGTGTCTGAAGTGTCTAGGAGAGTCCCATCAGACAGATAAGTGCAAGATCTGTAAGGCCTTCAGACCGAGAACCAAAAAGGAGCGGGACTTTAGGCTTAGGCAGCTCCTCATGGAGGCGGCACTTAGCCCGGATCCTCCCTCGGCGCGCCAAGCCCCGGCACTGAGCGCCTCGGTGCGCAGCGCCCCTGCGGCACCGACCGGTACTGCACCGCGGGCAGAATCGGATAAGGCCTCACGGCACCGGCCTCCTTCGGCACCGCGACCGCCACAGGGGCCTCGGCGCCGTTCCCTGTCTCCGGGACACAAGAAATCCCGCAAGGCGCAGGAGACTGCTGTCCTGCAGACGCCGGCTCCCCCGGTGCCGGGGATAGAGCCGCGTCCGCCTTTAGAGCGCCAGAAGCAAGTACCGGCTACACCGTCGACTCCGGCACCACGGCCGTTGAGTCCGGTGCGGACTGGCTCACCACCTCGGTCGGTGGTGGAGCCTTGTCTCCCGTCCACTCCGGAGACCTTCGTGACGGCGAGAGACCTTATCGCTCTCACGGAGCCGGCGCCGTCTCAACCACCGGCACCGTCGGCTCCTCGCGCAGTGCAATCCAGGGGCAAGCCTGCCCTGGTACGCCCGCCGTCTCCGGACGTGGACTCACGGCACCGCTCCAGGTCTCGGAGCAGGTCCCGACGCCGCTCGCAGTCCCGGCGCCGACTATCACCTCGGCACCGGTCGTACTCGCGTCCGAGATCCTCTTCACGGCACCGGTCTACGTCTCGGCACCATCAGGATCATCGATACCGATCGGACTCAAGACGTAGTTCTCGGCACTGGTACGAGCGCCGCTCCAGTTCGAGGGGCCGCTCCCGGTACCACGTCTACTCGCGGTCGTCGTCTTCTAGGTCCAGATCCGGATCTCGGCACCGACATGGCCACCGGCACCGATCCCGATCCCGGTACCGCTCACCGGCACCGCGCAGGGACCGATCGCCTACGGACTGGCACCGATCGGCACCGCATCGTACCGAGCCGATTCCAGCACGTTCGGCACCGCCTTGGCCCTCGAGATCAGCGTCTCGCTCCTCCGACGGGGCTTCGAGATCAGCATACCCTACTCAGGGTCAGGCTGCTGCGGCTGACTTGAGCCACTGGCAGGAGGCGGCAGAGGACCCTGCGCAGGACCCTACGCATTGGTCTTTCTGGACCGCGTGGGCGTATCACCAGGCGCAAGGGGCTCCACCATCAGCCTCTCGCTCGGCACGCTCTGAGCCCAGAGTCCCGGAGGCCACCATCTCCCGTCCTCCCCCAGGGGGCATGGAGGCTCCCGTGCCTACACCACCTCAGGCCCTGGGTCCAGGGGCAGGCGATGCTCCGCTTCAGGGACCCTTAGAACAGGACCCTCCGTTAGACCCCTTGCCCCCTGAGGAATCCTCCTCATCTTCCCCGGATGAGGCGGTGGCGGGTACAACAACCTCGGGCCCGCCCCCGATAGATCTTCGTGCCCACCAGGACCTATTACGTAGGGTGGCGCGTAATATGGACCTCCAGGCGGAGGAGATAGTAGAGGTGCAGGACCCGGTGGTGAGCATCCTCTCGGCTGATGCCCCATCCCGGGTGGCATTACCAATAATTCGGACGATTCAGGCTAATGCCACTATCATATGGCAAACTCCTGCCTCTATTCCACCCACAGCCAGAGGGGTAGAAAGGAAGTACTTCGTCCCTTCCAAGGACTATGAGTACTTATATACTCATCCCCCACCGTGTTCACTAGTGGTGTCATCGGTAAACGCAAGAGAGCATCACGGCCAGCAGGCTGCAGCGCCCAAATCGAAGGACGCTAAGCACTTCGATTTGTTCGGGCGTAAGGTGTACTCGGCGGGAGGGCTGCAGCTCAGAGCGGCAAACCAGCAGGCGCTCTTGAGCCGCTACAACTTTAACTCATGGAACTCCATGGGGAAATTCAAAGAGTTGGTTCCCCAGGACTCAAGGGAAGAGTTCGGGGCCTTAGTGGAGGAGGGTAAGAAGGTGGCGAGGACCTCCTTACAAGCCTCATTGGACATAGCGGACTCGGCCGCCAGGACGCTGGCATCAGGTATCGCCATGCAGCGAGTCTCCTGGCTCCAGGTCTCGGGCTTGCCGCCGGAACTGCAGCAGACCCTGCAGGATTTACCTTTCGAGGACCAGGGGCTGTTCTCAGAGAAGACGGACTCTCGGCTGCAGACCCTCAAGGACTCGAGAACGATCATGCGCTCCCTGGGGATGCATGTCCCAGGGCCCCAGCGCAGACCCTTTAGGCCCCAGCCTCAAAGGTTCTATCCTCCCGCGCCTCGTCCGAGACAGGACTTAGCCAGAAGGCGGGGACGAGGTGGTAGGCGAAGGTCGACCGGCCCTCAACCCGGTCAGAACCAGGGCCCGCCTAGACCACCTTCAGGTCCTAGGCAAAACTTTTGAAGGTGCGGTCGAGGACGGCGCCCCAGCCACTACCCAGGATCCATCTCCCTCCTTTCGGGATCGCCTCTCCCGTTTCCACCGTGCTTGGTCCCTCATAACATCAGACTGTTGGGTCCTTCGCACAGTGGAGAGGGGTTACGCTATCCAATTTTCTTCGTTCCCCCCCTCCCACCCCCCTCCCCGTCCCTCTTCAGGGACCCTTCTCACGAGCATCTCCTTATACAGGAGGTTTTTGGCCTCCTATCTATGGGAGCCATAGAGGAGGTGCCACCAGAGTTAAGGGGCAGGGGGTTTTATTCCCGCTACTTCCTGATCCCCAAGTCAAAAGGGGGTCTGCGACCCATTTTAGACTTACGCGGACTCAACAAATTCATAGTAAAGTTGAAGTTCCGCATGGTCTCCTTGGGGACCATTATCCCTTCGTTGGATCCTGGAGACTGGTTCGCCGCCCTCGACATGAAGGACGCATATTTTCATATAGCGATCTATCCCCCTCACAGGCGCTTCCTTCGATTTGTGGTAAACAAGGTGCACTACCAATTTGCAGTCCTTCCCTTCGGCTTGTCCGCGGCTCCGAGAGTGTTCACAAAGTTTATGGCTGTCGTGGCAGCATACCTTCGTCGACAAGGGATACAGGTGTTCCCGTATTTAGACGACTGGCTGGTACGCGGCCGCACCAGAGAGCAAGTTCAAGCTCACGTCCACATAATAGTACAAACATTCCACGAGTTGGGCATTCTACTCAACAAAGAGAAGTCCACTCTAGAGCCAACCCAGAGGATAGAATTTATTGGGGCAGTCCTAGACTCCAGACTTGCCCGAGCTATTCTACCAGACAATCGCTTTCATACCGTCACAAGCATCATTCGAGGGCTCAGGGCCTTTCCGATTACCACAATAAGGACGTGCCTTGCCCTATTGGGTCACATGGCCTCTTGCACTTATGTAACCAGGCACGCCAGACTTCGACTTCGCCCACTGCAGGCCTGGGTATCGTCAGTGTACCGCCCTCATCAACACAGCCTAAACATGGTGGTCACGATCCCGACCTCGGTCCTGGCCTCTCTCACTTGGTGGCTGGACCGCAAGGCGGTTTGCGCAGGAGTGCCATTCCACGCCCCTCAACCCTCCCTGCACCTGGTCACGGACGCCTCATCTCTAGGTTGGGGCGCTCACCTTCGGGAGCACCATACCCAGGGAATGTGGACCGCACCCCAACTAGCCCTGCACATCAATGTTCGAGAGCTGATGGCGGTGCGCCTGGCCTGTCAGGCATTTCTCAGTCTCCTACAGGGCCGTTGTGTGTTAGTCCTCACCGACAACACCACGGCCAGGTTTTACATCAACAAGCAAGGAGGAGCCCGGTCGTCGCTTCTATGCCAAGAGGCCATTCGCCTGTGGGAATTCTGCATCGCCCACTCAATACATCTCACGGCATCGTTCCTTCCTGGAGTCCAGAACACGCTAGCGGACCGTCTCAGCAGGTCCTTCCAGAGGCACGAGTGGTCGATTCACCCGGACATCATCTATTCCGTCTTCCAGAGGTGGGGATTTCCCCAGGTCGACCTGTTCGCATCTCGAGCCAACAGGAAGTGCCACGCGTTCTGCTCCCTGCAAGGGCGATCTCTGGGCTCCCTGTCGGACGCGTTCCTTCTAACCTGGAAGGACCACCTGTTCTACGCTTTCCCTCCATTTCCACTGGTCCACAGGGTACTGCTCAAGCTATGCAGAGGCCAGGCACGGGTGA
Source organism: Emys orbicularis (assembly GCF_028017835.1). Taxonomy (NCBI): domain Eukaryota; kingdom Metazoa; phylum Chordata; order Testudines; family Emydidae; genus Emys; species Emys orbicularis. Next base: position 255,644,767 of record NC_088683.1, on the reverse strand, counting down.
TTCTAGTCGCTCAGGCTTGGCCAAGGCAGCACTGGTACACCACGCTTCTGGAGCTATCGGTTCAAACACCGATCACGCTTCCCTTGTGCCCAGATCTGATCTCTCAGGACCACGGCCGACTATATCACCCCGACCTACAATCGCTCCACCTCACAGCGTGGATGCTCCATGGCTGAATCGGACAGAGCGGCAATGCTCGCATTCCGTCCAACAGATTCTGCTGGGAAGTAGAAAGCCCTCTACACGGTCCACTTACTTAGCCAAGTGGAAACAGTTCTCCTGTTGGTGCGAGCAACGAGCCACGCCCCCCTTGCAGGCGCCTATTCCTCTTATACTTGAATATCTCCTATCCCTAAAACAGCAGGGCTTGGCAATATCTTCGGTCAGGGTTCACCTGGCCGCTATTTCAGCGTTCCACCCAGGAGAACTCGCTTCCTCGGTCTTCTCTAACCCGATGGTCGTTAGATTCCTCAAGGGCTTAGACCGACTGTACCCACAGCAACGCCAGCCCGTTCCGACGTGGGATCTCAACCTGGTTCTCTCAAAGCTCCCAGGGCCTCCGTTCGAGCCATTGGCTACCTGTTCACTCCTGTACCTATCTTGGAAGACAGCCTTCCTTGTAGCCATCACTTCAGCAAGACGTGTTTCTGAACTCAGGGCGCTTACGTCTGAGCCTCCATACACTGTGTTCCATAAGGACAAGGTGCAGCTTCGCCCCCACCCTGCCTTTCTTCCCAAGGTAGTTTCACCTTTTCACGTGAACCAGGATATATTTCTCCCGGACTTCCATCCTAAGCCACACGCTACTCGTCAAGACCAGCGTATGCATTCCTTGGACGTACGCAGGGCCCTGGCTTTCTATATTGACCGTACAAAGCCGTTTAGGAAGACGACACAACTCTTCGTTGCAGTGGCCGACCGGATGAAAGGCTCACCGGTCTCCTCACAGTGCCTGTCCTCTTGGATCACGTCCTGTATTCGTGCTTGCTACGACCTGGCCGGTGTCCCAACGCCGCGCCTCACCGCTCACTCCACGAGGGCCCAGGCCTCCTCGACTGCCTTCCTGGCTCAAGTCCCGATCCACGACATTTGTAGAGCTGCAGTTTGGTCGTCAGTCCACACATTCGCCGCTCACTATGCGCTGGTACAGCAATCCAGAGACGATGCTGCATTCGGATCAGCGGTTTTGCACACAGCGATGTCTCACTCCGACCCCACCACCTAGGTAAGGCTTGGGAGTCACCTAATTGGAATCGATATGAGCAAGCACTCGAAGAAGAAAAGACGGTTACTCACCTTTGTAACTGTTGTTCTTCGAGATGTGTTGCTCATATCCATTCCAAACCCGCCCCCCTTCCCCACTGTCGGAGTAGCCGGCAAGAAGGAACTGAGGGGGCGCTGGGTCGGCTGGGGTATATATCCAGCGCCGTGAAGGCGCCACTCCAGGGGGCTCCACAGCCGACCCACCGGGTGTTGCTAGGGTAGAAAATTCTCCGACGATCGTGCACGCGGTGCGCGCACACCTAATTGGAATGGATATGAGCAACACATCTCGAAGAACAACAGTTACAAAGGTGAGTAACCGTCTTTTTTCAAGCTGTGTGGACCAATCTCACTGTGACACTATACCTCGGGGGAGCACCCTGTAACCCCCATTTTCCTCATTTATATATAATTGTGATCTTGCATATAAAGCATGCCATGTAAGATACAGTAACTCCTCACTTAACGTTGTAGTTATGTTCCTGAAAAATGTGACTTTAAGCGAAACGATGTTAAGCGAATCCAATTTCCCCATAAGAATTAATATAAATGGGGGGGTTAGGTTCCAGGGAAATTTTTTTCACCAGACAAAAAACTATATATATTTTATTTATATATATATACACACACAGTATATGTTTTAAACAAACAATTTAATACTGTTCATAGCTATGATGATTGTGAAGCTTGGTTGAGGTGGTGAAGTTAGAGGGTGGAAGAGGATGGGATATTTCCCAGGGAATGCCTTGCTGCTAAATCAGTGGGTCTCAAACTTTTGTACTGGTGACCCCTTTCACATAGTAAGCCTCTGAGTGCGACCCCCCATATAAATTAAAAATACTTTTTTATATATTTAACACCATTATAAATGCTGGAGGCAAAGCAGGATTTGGACTGGAGGCTGACAGCTCGTGACCCCCCATGTAATAACCTCATGACCCCCTGAGGGGTCCCGACCCCCAGTTTGAGAACTCCTGTGCTAAATGATGAACTAGCACTCGTCTGAGTCCTCAAGGGTTAACACATTATTGTTAATGTAGCCTCTCATTCTACAAGGCAGCAGGAATGGAGGGGAGGGGAGATAGCATAGCAGACAGAGACAGACACACACCTTGTGTGTGGGAGAGAGAGAGAGAGAAATGCACACTGCCCCTTTAAGTAAGCTGACCCACTCTTAAGTGCATTGTCTTTTTAAGTGGATCAGGAAGTTGAGACAGCAGCTGCTGCCCCAGCCTCTCTCTCCCGTGTCCCCACCCTGCTCTATATGGAGAAGAAGGGGTAAGCGGGGTGTAGGAGCAGGGGAGAGGGGGACACCTGACATTAGCCCCCACCTTCCCCCCCCCTCCTGCACAGCAAGCAGGAGGCTCGGGGAGCAGCTCCAAGGCAGAGGGCAGGAGCAGCACATGGCAGTGGGGGGAGGGATAGCTGCAATTGCTAGCCTGCTGGCAGCTGCTGCACAGGGAACTTAGAGGAGCGGGGAGCGATAGGGGGAGCTGATAGGGGGGCTGCCGGTCCACCCTGGTTCCAAGCCCCCACCAGCTAGCTGCAACAGGCTGCTCTTCCTGCAAGCAGTGGACAAAGCAGACGGCTGCCAAATGACGTTAGAAGGGAGCATTGCACAACTTTAAACGAGCACGTTCCCTAATTGATCAGCAATGTAACAACGAAACAACGTTAACCGGGACGACTTTAAGTGAGGAGTTACTGTATCAGGGAAAAGGTTATGATCTGCTGCAAATCACTGTTGTATCTAAATATGTATATCATTAGTGCATATGAAGTTATGAGACTGTGTAGTATGGTTGTCACTAAAACATGCTGTAAGTTGGGGAATCGGCCAGATATTAGCTCCCCAGAGACAACAGCAAGGAAAGTAACCAACACCCAGGTGGGTTTCGAACAACCATCAACAGCCATTGTCCAGCAAGGGAGCTACACAAGGCCACACCAGGGGAATTGCTCAACCTTGCCTGGGGACTCAGCAATGCACACCAGACATGCCTGGACTTGTGTTCTCCAGGCACATGGGACTAAGGGTATAAAACAGAATACAGTGGTCCCATGCTTGGCCATTTCTCCTCTCCCCACCTACGCTGCAAGCAACAAGGACACTCAGAAGACTGAAGACTCCAACAGAGGAGACTGGCCCAGGTTTCAAAGGTGAAACCTGTATATTATGAACTGCAGTATCCATTGGGATGAGAAAAACTGCTTAATCTAGATGTTGCCCAATCTAATAGGGTTGAGAGTTTAGACTGCATGCTTATATTTTATTTTTATTTTGGTAACCACTCTGACTTTTTGCCTATCACTTATAATCACTTAAAATCTATCTTTTGTAATCAATAAACTTGTTTTACTGTTTATCTTTACCAGTGAGTTTGCCTGAAGTGTTTGGTAAATTGTTCAGGTTTACAAAGGTTGGTGTATATCCACTTTCCATTGATGAAGTAGTGAACCAATTAATAAACTCGCACTGCTCATCTTGAGCTGTGCAAAATGGTATATTCCTGAGGTACCGTACTGGGAGCTGGGGGTATTTGGCTGGTACCTTTCTCTGTGTGATTCATGAGCGGCTCTGGGAGCATTTGTGCAATCTAGCTGGATGTGGGGCTCCACATGCTGTTGTGCTGAGTGATAACAGCTCCTGGAGGGGTTTGCTGCTTGTCACTAGCAAAGCATTGTGAGAGACAGCCCAGGCTGGAGAGATAAGGGGGCACAGTGGTCCCACAGCCCCAGGTTGTACCCCAGGGATCCCATCACAATCACCCATCACTGTTGGGTCCTGAAAATAATCCAAGTGGGATACTGAATTCAGTTGAAAGCCCTCCCTCCCCATTCATCCTCCCTGTTCATTTTCAGGGACTCCTCTCATGAGAGACTATTACAACAGGATGTTGAGAGCCTTCTTACTGTAAGACCAACAGAAGAAGTGCCTCTTTAATACAAGGGAAAAGGTATTTATTCCTGTTACTTTTTAATTCCTAAGAAAAAAAGGAGAATGGCATCTTATTCTGGATTTAAGGGAATTGAAAACCTTTATTCATTATATCTAGCGCAGAATGGTGAGCTTTGCCTCAATTATCCCATCTCTAGATCTTCAGAGATGAGATGCAAGGCTGGATGAAGTCCATATACCTTCCCAGCAGTTATCATAACAATATTCCTTATTCCTCTACATGTCCTAAAATTCTTAGATTGGTGGAAAATCCCTGATCAGGTATGCAAAGGTGTCCCATTTTTTCTCCCCCACTTCCCTCAAAGACAGTAGTGACAGATTCCTCTAACCTTGGCTGGGGAGCATACCTAGAACATCAATGTCAGGGTCTGCGGTCTTGAGAGGATACCACATAAATATGTTAGAACTCAGAGTGATTTGTTGTTTCTTCCTTTGATTCAAGGCAGGACGGTGCAGGTGATGATATACACCACCACAGCAATGTTCTGTATGAACAGATAAAGAGCAGGATCATATTCTCTGTATGAAGAAGCAGCCTGCCTGTGGAATTGAGGCATCTGTTACCACATCAGCCTGACAGCTGTGTACCTATCAGGACTAAAGACCACTCTAGCAGATGGCCTGAGCAGGTAGTTTTCAGATTACCATGACTTGACAATAAAGGACTCTATCATTCTGAAAGGTTTTTGAAAGTGGGACCAGCCCCACATGGACTTGTTTGCAACAGAAACAAAGAAAAAATTACCCACCTTTTTACTCCAGGGGAGTCCCAAGTCCAGGAGCCCTCTCGGATACATTCCTCACTCCTTGGACACTGCATCGAATGTATGCATATTTCCCAATTCCTCTTACACTGAGAGTTTTAAGGAAACTCAAATAAGAATCTGTGGTAATGATCCAGATAGCACCAGATTGGCTCAGACAATTCGGATATCAAGACCTCATGAGAGTCAATTCAACTTCCAAAACTTTGCCAGTAAGTCCAGACATAGTCTCCCTGAGCATCTTGCATCTGAACCTGACCTCTCTATGGCTCATAGCCTGACTGTAGGCTGGCAGACTCCCATGAAGAGATCTTGTTCTAAGGATGTCAAAAATATTCTCAGACAAAGTAGAAGGGAATCTAAAAAAATCACCTATGCAGCAAAGCAGGAAAAGTTCTGCCTTTGGGCACAGCAACACAGTATTTCTCCAACAGAATTAGATGATCCTAATATTCTGGACTACGTAACATAATTAAAAAGATCAGGACTTTCTATCAGGGTGTACCTGGCAGTCATATCAGTGTACCTTTCTCTGATACAGAACCACACAGTTTTCACATCATACAGTGGCTAGATTTCTTAAAGGCCTCAGACATGTGTTCCCACCTTTTACCCTCTTGGGATCTCAGTATGGTTCTAGCTGTGTTGGTGGATCTTCCCTGTGAGCACCTGACATAGTGACGGGCTGAAGGGATGAGTTATCTGATTCTGATAGAGTCCGTCACACGTATCTATACTGCTACCCCAGAGGTAACTTCAGTATTACCAGCCCCAAGTATTCACAGTCAGGAGTTGCCCCTCCTGATTTTTTTTTAATATTACAAACTTGGAGTTCTTTTTATTTGACTCCTGGGTTCTGAACATCTAAGGTATACACTGGGCATGCTTTCAAACTTTTCTCTGCAGCCAGAAGGGGTCAAAACCTGTTGTTTTGTTTTAAATAAAAGTTGAGGTGCTCAAATAATCCCTTTACTTCAGGAGCTGAGGCTTAAAAAGACACCAAATAGCACAAGACTCAATAATAAAATTGCAAGTGTTGGCAATGCTGTAACTAGCCCTGCAATTCATAAAAATACTTTAAGAACGTGTCTCACATGCTCTGTCGTACCAAGTTTCTTGAGTCTCATGGTGGCTCTGCAGTCATGGCCCCCACAGTATAGGCTGGGAGCTGCTCTAACTTCTACAAGGGTACAGTACCTAAGTGGCCATATGACAGCCGAGCATATCAGCCACAGCCCTTCCCTCCCCATGACTCATGCCAAGTGCTAGGGCTAAATGGAGACGGTGGTTTGGGGGCTGGCCACACCTGCTCTGTGCCAGCTGAGAGCTCTGTCACACCAGGGGAACTATCAGCTGGCCAGATCTGCCTGCTTTATGGGGCCAGGGTTTTTGCATTGGAATGAAACAGATTGCACCAAAATCACAGATATTTTCAAAAAATGTGCACGAGACAGGACAGCCCAAGGTTTTCTGAAAAGGCTTCATCCCCTGTCCCACCTCCACCGTTGTTCAAAGGACGCAAGAGGAGCACGCTCTTACAGTGTCAATATGCTCTGTTTATTTTTTAATCTACATATCCACAGTAAATTGACTTAATTTTTTTCTGAGAAATTTAGCCTCCCCCCTTGGTTATATTTATGAGAAACTGTTTTTCTTTAGATGGCAGAATAAATGAAATAGGTTTCCCAGTCCTTGATCCACTCCTCTCTTAAGCATATGCTCCCCAAGGGTTTTTATTATTAATTATTATTATTATTTCCCCTGGTAGGTCCTTGTTAAAATCTTCAGGAGCATTCCCATTGCTATGCAAAGACTCTGCTGGCTGAACTTGCCTCTGCCCCTGCTCAGACTAGCCAGAAAGAACAGCTGCTTGCCTGTTGCCAAGCAACAGCAGTAGGCTCATACTACACCAGCTGACTTGCGCTGAAAATGAGTGTATCTGCCTAGCAACCTGCTGCACTTCCCCAGTGAGGCAATCTGGTAGCACACAAATAAATGCAGATGTGCAGCCAGCCTTCATGCAGAGTACAAATGGTGTGAAAATTTTTATTTCTACCATATTAACTCGCGTTGCACAATGACCCAAACTCACTCTTGCAATTTCATTGACGACGATGGAATTGCATCCACTGACACTACAGCTGAATTTAGTTCACTATGTTGGTTGTAAGAGGTTATACTCTGTGTTTAATAAGAACTTTCAGCATTTTAATGACCAACAGCCATCTCTGTCTGTTGCACCCTTTTTTCACTGAAAACATTACTTATGGGTCAAGTCATCAATATTTTATAGTGGGTAAGTCCTTCTGTATGTAGTGAACCACAATAAGAATATGTGCATCTTAGAAGCTACTTTTTGTAAGGCAGAATGAAGTGGACTGCAAAGGATCATAAAGTAAAATATATTCATGGCCTGAAGCATTTATAAATGCACACTGACTAAATTTCAAAAACTTCCCACTGGCAACTTGAACAACTCAGTTTTCTGATACAGCACCCTTTAAATAGCAGGCCCTAAGTTTTCTACATAAACAAATAAAATAAAATAAATTGCTGTAAGTCATTCCTTCATGTCTTTATTTTTTTCAAAGACTCCTTTAGGCAGGCGTCTGAGTTACACCACGGGTTCGCTTTCAGATTTGTCTAAGTAGTGCCCCAATAGAGCTGTGAATCATCAATAAAACAGTGAAACGGACTATACACAAAAATGATGTTACGTGCACAAAGGAAACACACACACAAAGAGAAAGGTATAAAAATCACTAATCTTTTTCTGATGAATTATTTGTAATAAAGATTTTTTAAAAAATGTAGATGGGAATGAGGTTTTCAAATTAATGGTACCTTTCAGTTTTAACTTGTGAAAGGAAAGCTCTGTGATCTCTTAAACTTCTAGAGAAAATTCATATTTACGTATTATAATTCTCTTTATCTCCACAATAGACTTTTAATAACAATAGCAACATAATATGAAAAAAGATGTGTGGTCTGTCAGTCTAGTCTGATAATTGCCAAACAGTTTTAAAAGAATGTGGTCTGTCTTCTCTGCATCTGCGTCTGATGACTGGGCTTTTGATTGACGTATGTTAGCTTCTTGTAAACTGGGAACCTCATAATCTTCAGATCATGAGTGTGTTTATCTTCTAGCAATCTAATTCTTTCCCAAAGTTCTTCACTGCTACATAACTAAAATAAATATTTGCAATGGTTATTACACAATATACACTTCATTAGGCCATAGTCTGATCTCATTTTAGAACATACTGGTGTAAATCCCAAATCACAGGAGTTACTCCAGATTTAAAGTAGTGTAAATGACCTCAGAATCTGACTCCCTCATAGCTAGTTGGGTTTTTTTGGGGGGGGAGGGGGGGAGAGATAGGGGGTGGTTAGTTGTTTTTGTTTGTTTTTCCTTTACATTATTTTATTGAAGCCAATGGGGAAAAAACTTTGGTTAAAAGTGGCACAAGTTTAGAAGAGATTTGACTGCTAATATCAATACAAATTCTTCTACCTTTTCCAAAATGTCAAGCTAAATAATACCCTTGTTTGGCAAAATATTTCACAACAAGACCAGGGACTAATTTAAGTATAAGTTGTATAAGAAGATGAACATAAGCAACAAAGTAATGTAATTTGGTTCAGTGTCCCGGGTCAACCCCCTCCCAAAGATAAACCTGTAGGAGGGAGGCCCAGGAAGGAAACCTCCATGAGGATCCCCTTGCAGTGATCCCCTCTTCTCCGCTACATCATCCCATGGGGGAGGGAAGACAGGAGCTTGGCCCCACCATGGGAAAGGCATTTGGGCCCACTTCTAAGCCTGGGGGATAAGTAGGAGGAGGTCAGGCCATTCATGCAGAGGCCCTGTGCTGCTGCACTAGCTCCAGACCCTGGCAGCACACTCCAATGGCTGGCTGCTTTTGGCAACCACTGGGAGAAGGCTCTGCAGAAAATACAGCCTGTATTATCTTCTCTAGGGAATTTCCCTTTGGCTGTAAGGAGGCTGATGTGTGTTCTCCCCACAGCCTATCCCATTTCCATTCCCCATGCATGTTCCAGATCCCAGGGAGAGGCCTCCACTGGGTCCAGAGGAGGCAACTGCCCCTCCTTCCACATGTGTTCTGTGTGCAGCTCTTAAGGGGACAGTGTGGGACACTGGGTGTGCAGAACAAATGAATTTGCACTCTGTGCATACCAAACCCTGGCATACGTGATTACAATGCCTATTGAAGCCAGTTGGCCTGCTTCTGATCTCCCATCCAGATGAAACAAGAGTAAGTCCACTGAAGTAAATGGAATTCCTTAGTAAAAACAGGGTGAGATCAGCATCATGATATCAGTAGAAGATGAACTTCCTTATCTTAGAGCTGAATTTGTCCTGTGGGAGTGATGTGGTGGATGTAAGTTTAAACTTGTTGTGGGAAGCTGCTTTAACTTGCATCCCCTGTTAGTTCCTGTTGCTACAGTTCCCTATACCTTCATCTCCTTGGGGTGTATGTTTCTGGTTTGCACATCTGCTGAATGCCAAACGGTGCAATTGCCACTTATGCCAGTTTTATTGAATGAAATTATTTACATCTGTGAAGGGACATGCCCTTGCTCTACGGGAGAAGAGATTCATGAGCTCTTCTGGGCCTATTCAGCCCTAATGAGGCACACCTGCAAGACTTATTCTGCCTGGAGGGGAGGAGCTTAAAAAGGAAAACCTGCCACAGGAAGGGGTGAACAGGGAGAAGGCTGCTTAGCTTTAGAGACTGCTGATAACAGAGACAGGTCAGCTGAGAAGGAGACAGTCACAGACTGTGCTGCTCCCAAAGCTGCACAGGCCAGCTGCAAAGCAGTACGTCCCAAGAGGAGGGGCTGAAGGTAGCCCCACTAACAGGCAATAGATCCTGATAGACCAAGCACATAGAGCTGAGTCCAGAAAGACCACCTGAGAGACAGGCCACCTCTGCCTGTCTTGGTGTCACCCAGACTGCCCTCTCTCCTAAGGGAAAGGGGAGAGGACCTTACTCTTGCTTATTTGTGTGACTCAGATAACCCCTCATGTTATGAACTGGGTGGGGGGGACAGTATAAATGATGGACAGTGGGATCTGGAGGGGGTTGAGGGAGCCCTTGCCCCCCACAATATCTTACTCTACAAAATGTACCCAAAGGAAGGGGAAATGCCCCTGGTCCAGTGCCAGCATGGGGGCTGAGGAAATGTACCTTATGCCTTCCCTATTTGGGAGCTGGTTGGTGCTGTCTTGGCCCCTGGCACAGACTAAGGCAGCCCTGAGGATTATCCATATTTGCACCTCCCATTTCCATAGTCCTTGGCCCTTGCGGTAGCAGAAAAATCAGTGTGCCAAAGGGATGTCTGGTCATGCCTCCTCCCACCCACAATGCTCCAACACCCCCCCCCCTTTGCTGGGGGTCCCTATGTGGGTGTGCACAGTGCTGGCATTCAGCTTGGAGCCTTGCAAAAAATGCACCAGCACAGAGGGCCATTCACTGATGTGGGGGAGGGTCTCATGCCTGCCAGATGGCCCTGTGCACCCAGTTCTAACAAACAGGCTGATTATATCTTAAGTTAACCACAAAATATTAGTGGACACTTGAAAATCTGGGTCACCTAGGTCTGATTCTCCTCCCTCATTGTAATCTCGAGTGACTGAAGTCAATGAAGTAACATTTCTGCAAAACTCTTGTACCTGAGAGCACAATCAGGCCCACTACCTTCTCCTTTGAACGTGTTCTGTTTGAATGACTTGATCTCTCAGTAATTAAAATCACTAAAGTGAGAAATGATGATTATAGGGACTAAATGATGCACATTAAATGAAGGCACTGTGTTCATTGGGCTTGCTCAGGGTACTGTAAAATATTCATTGCAAAAACAAAAAAATTGCTGGTAATTTGATTCCTGAATATATCTGGATGCTACCACAAAGATGAAGTGCAAGCTGTAGTACTAGAAGAAGGTTTTATGCAAGTTCTATTTGAGAGCTATAGCTTGTTTTATTTTTCTGCTACCCAGTGTCAAAGCCAGAGATGCACCAGAATAGTAAAAGTTGTTTGTGTGTTGTAACTTCTCTCATACATTGGTTAATGCAGTTGATAATTTTAGATGAAAGAGCCAATGACTAAAGAGAGAAGTAAACTGACTGGGATTCAGAAGAAATAACACTCAGCCCGCCATCTGCTTAACAACATGGATTGCTGTCAACACGCTACCTTGGTGTTCTACTTTGCACTGGTGTAGGAGCTGGATTTTATAATGTACTATGAGAATTAATGTATGATTTGATTTCATCTTGTCAGCCACCCTTTTTGAATAGCAGAAAGGAATGACAGACCAGAACAATCCTTATGACTAATTATGGTCATCCTTTTGTTTTAGAATAAGTTATAAAGCTACTATGGTTTCCTATATGTATTACAAATTAGGAAGAGACAGGATTCTCTATTGTATCTATGTTAAGAAGATTAGAGGAATGTTGAGAGCCTGAAGCCCCAATGTGAATTGTTTTAGTTATAAGATTTAGCAAGGCTTGATTTACAATGTATTCTGCTGAATATACCATACTGCTGTCTGTATACCTTTGAAGGTTTCTGTAAGAGATTGTTTGTGTGAATGAGGAATGCATGCATCAGGAAAAGATAAGGTGTGAAAGCCATCACAAATGTCCAGATGGTCAAGAAGAAGTGAGAGACTTGGAAAGACCAGGAGACAATCAGAAAACATCCATTGTATCCGATGTTAAACATGTTAGCAGCATTGACGACCTCAGAGGTGAGGCAGGCACCCCCGAAGGCGAGACAACAAATAGGAGATAACGATGGGAAGCGGGACAGTAACCATCAAATGATAACACCACTTAAGGACTAATGATTACAGGATGACATTGCAAAATGCATGGACTCAAATGAGAATTTACAACTATAAAGCTGGGGTGTTTTGCCATGGAACTCTGGGTTCAGTCCTGCAAAGCCTCGGAGCATCGTATCACGACCGACAGAACCCAGCTCCACACTCGTGCTCAATCTAGCTGGCCATTAGATTGACTCGAGCTACAACAGAGTGGTAACTATGATCATCACTGGCAGGACTGTGTGTGTGTGTGTGTGTGTGTGTGTGTGTGTGTGTGTGTGTGTGTGTGTGTGTGTGTGTGTCTAAAAAGCTGCTGCTAACTGTGGTATTCTCAATAAATGCTGTGTATTTACCTTCCTCTATAAAGATACCGTGTGCTTTGTATGAGCGTAACACTGGCTCCCCATTGAATATAGGGTGCAACTAAAGGTCTTAGGACTGGCCCTAGTTACCTGAGAGATTACCTCTCCCTCCCATGACCACTATCTTTTATGACAGCAAGGCTGATTAGTGGGGGAGATAGAATTTCACAGACACAGGACCTAGACTATGGAACTCGGCATCAGAAGAGATAGGAATCATCATGAACCGTACGTTATTTACTATATTCACAACTAACTCTTCTACTTAGTTTTCTCTCCATAAATTCTTCATGCATACACATACACAACTAAACTAATCAGCTATTTCTCCTACAAGCTGGGAAGAAAGAGATTTTCATTGTTGTTTTTATATAATTATTATATTATCATTATATTATTTTAATTAAATTAAATGATTAATTAAAATATATTAAATAATTAAAATATATATATATATATATATATTAAACTATTTTAACAGACATTGTGGCATGGTGCTTAGTATGGTGGCTTGTCAGGGTGAGGAGGAGTCACATAAGGACCTAGATAAAGGAAAGGGATATTAAATTATTTGGCCTACGTGCACCCTGTCAACAGCCCTTGATTTGTTTGAGAAAGTAGGATGTTCTGCTAACTTCAACACAAAGGTACAGTGTATATAGCTAGCAAATCCCAGGCCAAGTGCTGTTAGAAGTCCAAAGTGCAGGTCCAATGAGATACTATAGGAAAATAACTGAAACATCTTGACCCTTTGACCGTCTGGCAAGCATTCAATTCTGGCAGTGTGCTGGAACTGCCTCCGGGTAACTGACTTTCAAAGATTTTTGTAGAATGAAACAGGGCCGCCCAGAGGATTCAGGGGGCCTGGGGCAAAGCAATTTCGGGGGCCCCTTCCATAAAAAAAAGTTGCAATACTATAGAATACTATATTCTCGTGGGGGCCCCTGCGGGGCCCGGGGCCTGGGGCAAATTGCCCCACTTGCCCCCCCCTCTGGGCGGCCCTGGAATGAAATAGGTTTCTACAGCACATAGAAATCCTGTCCCATGCTTCCCATAGCAGAACTTCAAAAGAAACCATAACTTCTATCAACCCAATTGCTGCTCTCCAGCTTGGCTAGGCAGCTTTCATGGTAAAGTTTAAGTGAATAACCTGAGTGGCGAACTGGTTTAAGGCTCCCCATTCAGTTGCTAAAGAGCTTATGAGAGGTGGAAAAAACAAAGACAGACAGGGGAAAGGGTTGGTAGGAAAGGTGCAGGGAGAGAATGCAGCTACATTTTAAAAGTGAAACTCTTAGCCCATTGTTGTATATAGCTTGGCGCCGATAGCTACCCCAGTTTGTGTTTGTAAGTTTGTTCCCAGGTGGTTCTAGTAGCTTTGAGTTCAGGTGCTACAATTCCCAGGATGCACCAGGGAGAGAGAGGGAGAGGTGGAAGTGCAGAGGGAAAGGGAAATGAAGAATGGGTTCTGTGAAAGAGTAAGGGGAAGAAACCTTACCTTTGCTGTTATCAAGCTTCCTCAGAGGGGTTCAGATACAAAACACATATTAGATGAGGGTAGAAAAGAAACAGAAAGAGCTAGCAGTTTTCATCTTTTCCCTTCCCCCCGCCCCCCAAGTCCATATGTTTTTAAATCACAATTATAGGGATTTTCTTTTTGATTAGGATTCAAGCTGTCAGTTCTTGTGTTCGGAGGCATGGCTGTGACATCATAAAGGTTCAACTGGCCAAGTGGAATATGGTTTTAGATTATTTGTGTCCATAGCAAGATTCTAATTCCCACTAGCAAGGGAAGATCCTGATACCCCTAAACTGTTCAAAATCCAGATCTGCATTCTCCTACTTAGTCCCATCTCTAGTTATCACAGAAATCAGTGGTGATGGATCCACTGATCACAGTGCCCCTGTGTCAAAAATGATAATGTAAAGCTCCAGCCTTCATAACCTTAAGACTCCTTTCGCTTCAAATTCATTGCAACATCAGTAGTAATGTGAGTACTTATACAATTACCTGCTGAAACTTCTTGCAAGTTTTTGACAGCTGTCTGATGTCATCTGAGTTAAGAAATGACAGGATGTGCATAATCAGGTTATCAGGCATTCGAGTTAGGAAATCATAACATCCCTGACACAAATTCAGCGTGTATTCCAGCATCTTGTTACCAAAGATATTCTGCACTTGCTCTGTGTAAAAAGAAGAAAAGAATAGATACTAAATAAACTGCAGATAAACAGCTCTCTGGAAATGAGTAATTTTAAGCCATGTTCATGAATGCAAGGTCCCGAGCGTGACACTATAATTAGACGAAGGATCCAGCTCTAGGAGCATGTGCACACCCTTGTGTTAGGAGGAAAGAGACTGTGATCTAGCAGGAAAAAGATTACAATTAACAGTAGGGGACAAAAGAGAGGGGGCAGTTTTTAGAGATGTTATGGGAGGAAGAAGCAACAGGATTTGCTGAGAGTCTGGATGGGGCTGGGGGGGGAGGAGATAACTCATGCTCACCTTCTTCAACTCATGGCTATGTGGTGGATAGGACAGCTATAAGGAAGAGGAGAATAAAAAAGGCTGTCTGTACCACAGAAGTCTCTGCACCAGGTCGCATACAGGCTGGGATGGCAAGTTATTATGGGGACTGGCCTGGGAAGGGGGTCACAGGATCGCTATTTATATTGATCCAGTAGCCTCAACACCACATGCAAATGGGAAAGGAGGACTGCAGCCACCACTCTAGCCCATGGACTGGAGAAGTGACCATAGGGAGCTGCACTGCAGCTCAATGTTCTGGCCTGTTTTGGGGTCTGTGGATCTTCTCCCCAACCCACCTGAACTTCTCCCCCACAAACTTGTTTAACTCCCTTAGATCTAAAATAGGCCCGAGACCCCCCTTTCCCTTTGGGGATCAAGAAATATTGGGAGTAAAACCCCTTCCCCCTGAACAATGGAGGGACCTCTATAGCTCCTACAAGGGGAAGTGACTGTATTTCTTGCAGCAACACAGCCTCATGAAGAGGCCACTGAAGAGGGACAGGGAAATGGGATGGGAGGTTAGAAATAAATTGGAGTGTTTATCCCACTTCCACCATGCTTAGAACCTACTGATCTGTTGTGTTGTGGACCCAAGCACTATGGAAGTGGGACAGGTGGTTTGCAAAAATCAGGGAAGAAAAAGATGGCATTCTAAGAACTGGCAGTCTGTTCCTGACCAGCTCATCAAAATGAGGTATTGGAGGATGATGCCTTGATGAACCAGAAGCTGCAGGGGCAGAGGATGCTGGTGGGTGTCTTTAGTAACCTCTGCTCTTCTTCCTTGGCAACCGCTGGGCTTGAGGGGCAAACCCCTGAAATCCCTGGGACTGGTGGGGACAGAAGGCTTTCTGCTTTACTGCTGGGATGTAAATGCCCAGGGACTCTAGGGTTGCTCTAGAGTCCTGGAGACGATGCAGTGTCTTGTCAGTTTTTACAGAGAAGAGCAGTTACTTTTCTAAATAGGGACTGTTTGCTGAACCTCTGGAGGGAGGCCAGAAAATTGCAACCATGACAAGCGTCTCAGAGCGATGGCAGAGGCTATGCCATGAGCTGCAGAATCTGCTGCATCCAGACCAGCCTGCAGATCTGCTCTGGCAACCAACTTGCCCTCCTTGATCAACATGTGGAAATCCTGTTTTGCATCATCTGGGAGCTTGTCCTTGAACTTTAAAACTGTATCCCACATGAAAAATTCTATCACCACAGCAAAACTTTCTCACTTGTAATACCAAGCTGTAACCCACCTGTGGAATAAAGCTTCCTTGCAAGTAAGTCCAACTTCTTGGCCTCTTTGTTCTTCAGGGTTGATTACTGGTGTCCCTGTCTCTCTTTTATTGGCTGCTGAAACTACCAGGGAGCCCCGAGGGGGATGATGATATAGATGTTCGAACCCCCGAGAGAGGATATAGTACTTCCTCTCCACCTTTTTTGCAGTAGGCAGCAAGGGAACTGGGGTCTGCCAAAGAACTTAGTTGGGCTCTAAAATAGTCTCATTAATAGGCAGAGCTATACTAGCTGGGGCCACCGATGTCAAGATGTCCACAAGCCTGTGGGACTTTTCCTAGACCTCCTCTGGGTGGATGTCCAGGGCCAAAGTCATCGTCTTCAACTCCTGATGTGTCCTGAAATCATCAGGAGTCAGAGAAATAGGGTCTGCCACAATTGCCTCATCAAGGGAATGAGGAAGAGGGTGCCATTGGTTCTGGGGGCTGGTCTAGTTCCCATTCTTCTCAGACTTGCCTGTAAGAAGGGCCCTGAACCTCTTCGGTGCTGGGCCTGGTACTGATGCAAGGTGTTTGCAGTGTCAATGCTCCTGACAGCCAGTAGGCAGAGTCAGCGGAAGGGGATGTGAGGACACTCTAGATTGAGGGGGAAACCTCCACAGGTTCCAAAAGGGCAAGCTTCCATAATAATTAAAAGTGGAATAATAAGGGTGAATTGCCCAGGCATGTCAAATGAAAGATGTAGAGTTTTCTTCAGCAGAATGAACACAGGCCATTTCCTTGTCTTAGAACACTATGCTGCAATAGAAATGCCGTAGACCATTGCATACTGAAAGCATGTCAGTTCCTTATATAAACACCAGCTACCTCAGAAGAAAACACTTTGAAATGTAAGTATCACATTTGTCACAAAAGGCATAAGGGTTTTCAATGTGTGTTTAAGACATGTACAATGATTAATGGATTTCTCCACAGCGACTGTACCATATGGGGTTACATGTTTATTGCCCTGTTCATTACAACCATCACCATGTAACAAAAACAAACAGATAATTCTAAAAGAACTGACTGATCCAAAAAAGGATTTAAATTAATTAAAATAGTCCTATTGACTATATTGCACACCACTACATTTAGCTTTGTTATGTCAAGCGTCTCACTATGAGAAAAACTTAATTTGTTAATATAGATAATTGTATTGCTTCTACATGGGCACGAAGGATAAATCCTGGTCTGCAAATTATGTCCAAGGATCTTCTATATAACTGACATTGTTGGGGCGGGGGGAGGGAAGAGACAGACACATGATAGATATTCCATAAATTGGAATCTATGAAATAGTATAAAATGATTTCAGGAATGAGTTGTGGATTTGAGGATAAAGTTTTTTACCCAGGTAAAAAGAAGGGTATATGTGACAGGGTGTGCATACCCCGCACTAGACAAGAAAGGGTTAACCCCACATTATGGGTGGCGGAAGTCCCACCCCCTCAGACCCTGCTGGGTATGCTCCGATTGCTGCCTCAGTATAAAAGGGACCAGCCAACTCATTCTAGGCTGGTCACCGAGGAGGGAGGATGCTTGGTGGAGGTTCCAGCCCAGGAACCACTTCAGCACTTGATTGCAGCAACCAGCAATGCCGAGGACCAGACTGGAGACCTGTTGCCTATGGCCGGCCAACCGGAGTCGGAGTCCCAGGAAACTACCTGCATTGAGGAGCTCAGAGACCCTGACAGAGTACAGATCCCGGCTTCAGGAGACACAGTAGGAAGTTGCCCAGGGAGGCGGTGTGACTGGTATCTCCCACCCAAGGAAGGTCAGTCAGAGTGTTGCGGTAGGAGCCCTGCTGACTGGATGGTGACCACACTTGCCATTGACAGGGCCCAGGGCTGGGAACCGGTGGAGCAGGGAGGGCCCAGGTCCCTCTACCCCAGATGTCACCCCCCCTGGGTTGTGGCCCCTGACTCCAGCCATTAGGCCCTGCAGCCCTGATCCCAAGAGCAGCTATATTGACTCTGGCCATTAGGCCATACTGCCTTGCCCCCAGGGCAGCCATATTGACTCTGGCCCTTAGGCCATACTGCCTTGCCCCCAGGGCAGCCATATTGACTCTGGCCCTTAGGCCATACTGCCTTGCCCCCAGGGCAGCCATATTGACTCTGGCCCTTAGGCTGTACTGCTTTGTCTCCGAGGGCAGCCATATTGACTCTGGCCATTAGGCCATACTGCCTTGTCCCCGAGGGCAGCCATATTGACTCTGGCCATTAGGCCATATTGCCTTGTGCCCGAGGGCAGCCATATTGTTTCTGGCCATTAGGCCACGCAGCCCCAAACTCAAGAGCTGCCATATTGACTCTAACCTGTGACCCATACTCTCTTAAGCATGAGGACAGTCTGGTAGACTGTAACCGCGGTGCCCCCACACCCACGACCCATCCCAAAATGGGGACGGAGTGTGCATACACCACGACAACATGTAACCCAAAACCAGCAGTGGTATTAGGACATCTATATATCACAGAGGAGAGAGACAACATTAGTCATACTGTTTGTTCTTTGTTTGCTAACTCAATACTTGCTGTGTAACTGTTCATCCAGCAAAAAATCACTGTGGGGTTTCCTCACTTCCTTTGGGAAAATCTTTTCTTGATTAGGCCGCAAGGAAATCCTCCATGACCTCCAGATCACCTACAACAACCAGCACCAAGAAGAATGAGTGTGGATACAGGGACTAAATTCAATTTAATTGAGCCAAAAATAAATTCAAACAAAAACCAGCTATGCCAAGGTCTTTGATCTCATACCGTACAAGAAAAGATACAAATTTAGGACTAGAATCACAAAGAAGCTTTTTATCAATGCTTACCAAAACAATTGTACAGTATAAATCTCTTCCAATACTGCTTTTGGGGGTCACAAAGCTGTAGATGTATGCATCAATTAAACACGCTCATTTGTAAATCAGTGTAAAACAAAACCACACAGCCTCTCTGAAATTATCTACAGGATTTTGTTTCTTTGTTGATGTTTTTAAATTCACCAGCCTAAAAAACTTGAATAAACATCACACACAGTCTTGCACTTGTTTGTCTCTTTATTAACATTATTTTTCTCAATTATGACAAGATTTGTTAAGCACAACTCTTATACCATACATGAAAACAAAAGGAAAGGAACCTAGGACAATACTATACGAAACAAGACATACATGCAGTCCATCGTGCTATCCCATAGTATTCTTCTGTAGAGGCCAGAGAGTCTTATTTCCAGATATAAGGAAGGAAAAATTCTCTGTCAGTACTAAATCTTACTTCGTCAACTATACAAAGAAATCCAAAAGCCCTTCATTGTACTCTTACAGTGAGTTTAAGCTTGATTCTTTGAAAATTTAGCCCTGACTACTGAAAAAATTCTCTCTAAAACAATTTTCTGGAAGATGTGACAGATAAATTTTAAGTTTATCAAGAAACCCGATCTCATATTACAAGCTGATCAGAAAAAAAATTAAACATTTTTTGGGGGAAAAGAAGTGGTCAAAATATCAGTTTTGTTAGAATTTCCAACTGACCTATTTGAGAGACAGTAGAATTAAAGGTGCTTTTTATTCCTATTGTTACCTGGGATCATAGGCGCTAACTCTGCGGGTGCTCCAGGGCTGAAGCACCAATGGAAAAAAAATGGTGGGTGCTTAGCACTCACTGGCAACCCCCTATCAGTGCCTCCCTATCCCCTCAGAGCCTCCCACCAACCAAGATCAGCTGTTCCGTGGCGTGCAGGAGGCGCCAGGGGGAGGAGCGAGGGCCTGGCGCACTTGGGGCAGAGGCAGAGCTGAGGTGGGAAGAGGCAGAGTGGGGGTGGGGCCTTGGGGGAAGGGATGGAGTGGGGGTAGGGCCTGGGGAAGAGTCAGGGCAAGCACCTCCTGGCACATTAGAAACTCGGTGCGTATGCCTGGTGTCCCAGAATGGAAAAGGATGAGAACTATTGGATTAGACATTTTCTAAATATAGGGTAAAACTGTGTATAAGAGTTCAGCTGTGCTGCCTAAGTCACTTTTGAGAATAGGACTTAGACTCCTAAGTAATAGATGCTTTTGAAAATGTTATCCATATACTACAAGGCATACAACATGTGAAAAACAGCCAAGTTTGGACTGCTGCTGGAACCTAGCTTTTGCATTTCTTGAATAAGTGATTTAAGCTCTGCAAGCTTACTGTCATATTAAGACAATTTTTTGCATGTATTGCTATGATGATGTAATATTAGGTTGCTATTGAACTATCAAAACTAACAAAGCAAGGAGTAAAAGTGTCACTACCAACAGCACAGTGAATGTCAGATAATTTACTGCAAGTTTGAAAAAGAAATTCAAATTCACTTTTTTTAAGCATCTTGTTTAGCAAAGCATTAAAGATCAGTCAATACAAATTATAGGACTAAACTTATTTCACAAAAGACATCTTCTGACATTACTGTGAAGCAAAAAAAGGTTGGAAACATTGTGTGATGTTCTATATGCTTTGAATACAAAGCGTAACATTTTTAGAAACACAATTATGAGCTGATGATTTTTTTACAATGCTAATTGAAAGTCAATGAACAATTTTTACCTCTGTTTTGGTGATGGTAAAGTGATGGAAGTCTTTGCTGGGAGAAGGAGCCTGACTATGGATCTCATAAAGTTTATCTTGCAGGAGGGAGGTCATGCTGGCTTTTCCTACTTGCCTGGACTGCAAGACAGATCACAGCCTCACTAGATTGTTTCTATGGACTCTGTGCAGTAAGTGGTTGAACTCAACTTTTTCTATGTTGTTTTATAACAACAAGCATCCACATTCCTGAGGCCAGCCTACTTGAGGGGAGGGCTAAGTGCTGGGCAAATCTCTCCTCAGGAGTACTATGTTCACAGCATTGACTATTACTCTTGAGCTGTCAAAAATTATTAGAGTGCTCTATTAAAAATGAAAGTTAAATAATTGCACAATGTCCACCCTTTGCAGCATAGGTTAGTTTGATTTCATGGCAAGCTTTTTTAGCTATTGAAGACCAGAACTAATCCCATAGGACATTCACATATATGAGAGAGAAAATAAGTCTTTGAAGTCAGTAAAAGGAAAACCGTTGGGAGAGGGAGCTGGATCTAAGCCTGATATCAGTATCACATGATCAGGTTTGTATCCGGACAACTAAGTCCCTGATCCTGCAACTGGATCTATGCGAGTATTGAGATCTGCCCACCCAGATCCACTTGCAGGATCACAGCCATAATCATCTATTGCTGACGCAGGTGGAACTTTCTGCCTGTGCAAAGCGGTTTGGAGCAGGAACCATCATTCACTTCATTTTTAACCTGCTAATAGAAAGGTAGGTGTAGTAGAATCTACTACTTGAAGCTTAATGATGTGAGCTGAGAGTGGCAGCCAGAAGGTGCCAGTTGTGGCTCCCTGATTCAGGGCTGTCCAGCCTTGCATAAAGTCTCTTTATGCAAGCATAGGACTGGGCATGGAAGACCTCAGCTCCGCTATGCTTTTTCTCACCCTCCCCCACCCCCGACAGGTCACCATCCTGATCTGGCATACTCTGAGGAGATTCCTGCTACACAGAGTGAATTCTCTGCTGGGAGTGTACAAGGTGACCTTGTTGAATCAAAGAATCTGGCCCCCAAAGTCTCCATGGGATCAGTTACTTATATGTAAAGCTTTAAATATAAGTTTTCAAATTCATAGGTTTTTTTCTAAAATATTTTGTGTGGTTCAATGCCTTTTTAATTTTGCAATAATGCATTTTCTGGAGTGTGAACAAAAATGCATTAATACAAAATTAAAAGTTACGGTTGTTACATTATGACTCCAGCAACACATTTTGAGCCAGATGCTTGGGAATGTGGCTGTAAGGCATGGTGTCTCCTAAACCATGGTAAGAACCTTTGTGTGACAAATGGGGGGGGGGGGGGGCACATCCTTAAACTTTTATCATAAAAAGCTTATTAATAATTTGGTCTAACTGAATTTTTTTCTCTAGATTATAATTTTAGCAGCATAAAATTACTTGGTGCTCAACAATTTAACTCATTTGTGACATGTTCCTTTTTACACCCATACGTTTCACACTGGGGAGCCCCATTTCCACTTGTAAAGTTCAAAAAAGCAGTAGAGGAATGAGCAACCACCTTCCTGTTGTCTAACAGCATGTCATAGAATCATAGAATATCCGGATTGGAAGGGACCTCAGGAGGTCATCTAGTCCAGCCCCCTGCTCAAAGCAGGACCAATCCCCAACTAAATCATCCCAGACAGGGCTTTGTCACGCCTTACCTTAAAATCCTCCAAGGAAGGAGATTCCACCACCTCCCTAGGTAACCCATTTCAGTGCTTTACCACCCTCCTAGTGAAAAAGTTTTTCCTAATATCCAACCTAAACCTCCCCCACTGCAACTTGAGACCATTACTCCTTGTTCTGTCATCTGCTACCACTGAGAACAGCCTAGATTCATCCTCTTTGGAACCCCCTTTCAGGTAGTTGAAAGCCGCTATCAAATCCTCCCTCATTCTTCTCTTCCGCAGACTAAATAATCCCAGTTCCCTCAGCCTCTCCTCATAAATCATGTGCTCCAGCCCCCTAATCATTTTTGTTGCCCTCCGCTGGACTCTTTCCAATTTTTCCACATCCTTCTTGTAGTGTGGGGCCCAAAACTGGACACAGTACTCCAGATGAGGCCTCACCAATGCCGAATAGAGGGGAATGATCACGTCCCTCAATCTACTGGCAATGCTCCTACTTATACAGCCCAAAATGCCATTGGCCTTCTTGGCAACAAGGGCACACTGTCGACTCATATCCAGCTTCTCGTCCCCTGTAACCCCTAGGTCCTTTTCTGCAGAACTGCTGCCTAGCCACTCGGTCCCTACTCTGTAGCAATGCATGGGATTCTTCCGTCCTTGTTGAACCTCATCAGATTTCTTTGGGCCCAATCCTCCAATTTGTCTAGGTCCCTCTGTATCCTATCCCTACCCTCCAGCGTATCTACCACTCCTCTCAGTTTAGTGTCATCTGCAAACTTGCTGAGGGTGCAATCCATGTCATCCTCCAGTTCATTAATGAAGATATTGAACAAAACCGGCCCCAGGACCGACCCTTGGGGCACTCCGCTTGATACCGGCTGCCAACTAGACATGGGGCCATTGATCACTACCCGTTGAACCTGATGATCTAGCCAGCTTTCTATCCACCTTATAGTCCATTCATCCAGCCCATACTTCTTTAACTTACTGGCAAGAATACTGTGGGAGACTGTATCAAAAGCTTTGCTAAAGTCAAGGAATAACACGTCCACTGCTTTCCCCTCATCCACAGAGCCAGTTATCTCCTCATAGAAGGCAATTAGGTTAGTCAGGCATGACTTGCCCTTCGTGAATCCATGCTGACTGTTCCTGATCACTTTCCTCTCCCCGAAGTGCTTCAAAAAATTTTCGTTGAGGACCTGCTCCATGATTTTTCCAGGGACTGAGGTGAGGCTGACTGGCCTGTAGATCCCCAGATTCTCCTTCTTCCCTTTTTTAAAGATGGGCACTACATTAGCCTTTTTCCAGCCATCCAGGACCTCCCCCGATCACCATGAGTTTTCAAAGACAATGGCCAATGGCTCTGTAATCACATCCGCCAACTCCTTTAGCACCCTCGGCTGCAGTGCATGTCCCTCATAAAGGCCTGTTTTAATGAATTACCATTTATACAAAGTTGCTGGGTGTGGGCAAACCACTTTTAATTGCTCACATACTGCCATAATTTCTAGGCCAATATAAATCTAACTGGGTTCCAGAGAATCCATCTCCATGGCCTACTCTGGGATGCACGCACCTCTATAATTCTCTGCATGGTCCCTTTAAAACTTTTCTATGACACTTTTCTATGCTTCTGCATGCTTGGCTGCAATGTCTTTTTCCATAGCTTTTGTATAGTTCTCCAGACATTGCATTTCCTTAAGAAATGTCTGCCTTATAGTCAGAGCAAAATGACTGAGTTATTTGTAAACAACTCATACAGTGCTTCTCTTTTAAATACTCATTTTGTCTCAGACTTGTATGCTGAAGGAGGGACTCTCAGCTAGTGTAAATCAGTGCAACTCCACTGAAGTCTAGTTTAGCACTATTCTGGCAGAAAGTGGCTGGTTGTAAACACTGACTGACTAAACAGGGCATACATCTAGCAGGACTGATGCAACAAATAATAATCAGGTGACATCTGAGATTCATTACAAGAAGCACTGTTACAGCTACATAGCCCTGAAGAGGCTGGATTCATGTACATATCAGTGGTAATTTAGGGGAGATGGGTGGGTACGATACTCCCCAACTTCTAAACATTACTGGATGCAAAAATGAAGTAAGTTGGAATTTACCATAACTTGTGGGGGGAATAGCATCACTTCTCTTCCAATTTGAGCATTAGTATAAAATGAATCCAGGTAAGGTATATGCAATATCCCTACACTCAATTTACAATGTATCTGTTCTGTCCACTCTCTGCCTGGGTCTTGGAGCTTTTCCAGCAGTTCAGTGCTCTGAAGTAGAATGCCAAACAACATTGTACTTTTAAGACTGCTAGCATTATTGGCTAGCATCAACAAGTAAACAATATGCAAGCCAACAGCTATACAGTTTCAAGTGTTTGGTGCACAAAACTTTCTCTCTCCCAAGGCAACATGGATAACAAGCAAATCTAACCCTCCTGTTTACAGCTTATTTATAGAGCTAATTACTAATACCCTCTTCAAAAGGAATAAAAACAAAAAGGAGTAACATATCCCATCTCCGTCAGACAAGCTTTAATACTCCATTCCATTTAGAAGATAGAATAGGGCCAGGCAAACCCTGCACACAAAGATTAGTGCAAGATCAACCCCTTCTGTTTTATTTGAAGGTTCGGGTTCTAATTGGAATTGGAAAAGGTTCAGAAAAGGGCAACAAAAATGATTAGAAGTATGGAATAGCTTCCATATGAGGAGCGATTAATAAGACTGGGACTTTTCAGCTTGAAAAAGAGACGGCTAAGGGGAGATATGATTGAGGTCTATAAAATCATGACTGGTGTAGAGAAAGTAGATAAGGAAGTGTTTACTACTTCTCATAACACAAGAACTAGGAGTCACCAAATGAAATTAATAGGCAGCAGGTTTAACAAATAAAAGGAAGTATTTCTTCACACAACGCACAGTCAACCTGTGGAACTCCTTGCCAGAGGATGTTGTGAAGGCCAAGACCATAACAGAGTTCAAAAAAGAACTAGATAAATTGATGGAGGATAGGTCCATCAATGGCTATTAGCCAGGATGTGCAGGAATGGTGTCCCTAGCCTCTGTTTGCCAGAAGCTGGGAATGAGCGACAGGGGATGGATCACTTGATGATTATCTGTTCTGTTCATTCCCTCTGGGGAACCTGGCATTGGCCACTGTCGGAAGACAGGATACTGGGCTAGATGGACCTTTGGTGTGACCCAGTAGGGCCATTCTTATGTTCTTATGTACAGGTATGGCACTGAGGATAGAATTCAGGACCTTCAAGAAAAAATGGCTACTTACCTACAGCAATTGTTGTTCTTCAAGATGCGTTGTGCACATATACATTCCACTGCAGGTGTATGTGCTCCCAATGCACTTGAGTTTGAGACTTTTGCCAGTGTAATATTTGGGAATGGCTGCTTATGGGGTGTGACTCCTTTAAGAAACCAGGAAGTGGAGCCTGGAGGATGCGGAGCCCCGGGTGGTCCGGGAGAAACATAGAGAGGGGTGTGACGATGCGGTTCTGGTGGAACCCAACTGAGAGTGCCAACTCAGGACAAATTGCTCAAACAGGGCAGTTACAGCCCAAGGCTGGGGTTTTTCCACCTCTAAGGCAAACCAAACCAGCCAGACTAAGAGGACTTCGGTCTCCAGCTCACACTGGAGTGTCTCACAAGCAATCTCCTTAGACACTCCAGTTTCCCAGTATCACCACCAGTGCCACTCGTTATGGGGACAAATGGTTATGAAAACCAAGACCCCAGTAAAAGAAAAAGGTTCTCCTGATCCCAAAGGACCAAGCCCCAGACCCAGGTCAATATACAAATCAGATCTTACCCACAAATCACGCTGTTGCCAATCCTTTAGAATCTAAAATCTAAAGGTTTATTCATAAAAGGAAAAAAATAGAGATGAGAGTTAGAATTGGTTAAATGAAATCAATTACATACAATAATGGCAAAGTTCTTGGTTCAGGCTTGCAGCAGCGATAGAATAAACTGCAGGTTCAAATCAAGTCTCTGGAATACATCCCCCGCTGGGATGGGTCCTCAGTCCTTTGTTCAAAGCTTCAGCTTGTAGCAAAGATCCGCCAGAGGTATGAAACAGGATTGAAGACCTCATGGAGATGAGGCATCAGCCTTATATAGTCTTTTCCAGGTGTAAGAACACCTCTTTGTTCTTACTGTGGAAAATTACAGCAAAATGGAGTCTGGAGTCACATGGGCCAGTCCCTGCATACTTTGCTGGGTTACAAGGTGTATCTGCCTTCTCTCAATGAGTCCATTGTATAGCTGATGGTCCTTAATGGGCCATCAAGCAGGCTAGGCAGAGCTAACACCAGTCTGTCTGGGATGTCACCCAGCAGCATAGCATAAGTTTGAAATACAGACAGTATAGAGCCAATATTCATAACTTCAACTACAAAATTGATACACACATATAGACAGCATAATCATACCCAGTAAACCATAGCCTTGTCTTTAGACACCCCATTTGACCCCCTTTATACAAGATTTGGGTGCCACTACAGGACCTTGGTTGCAACAATGATCTATATGGTCCCAGATTATATCAATAACGTCACACCCCCAACGCAAAATTGATGCAGGAAGGGATGTCACAAACATCCCTGACTGCATCCTAAGAGCTCTCCACTCTGGACAATGCATCAGCTACAACATTTTCCTTTCCCCTTATGTGGACTATATTCATTTCATACTCCTGAAGGGCTAAACTCCAACGCAGCAACCTGGAGTTGTTGCCCTTGGCCTTGTGCAGCCATACCAGAGGGGCATGATCACTCAACACAGTGAATTTTTTATTGTACAAATAGGGCTTAATTTGCTTGACAGCCCAGACAATGGCATAACATTCCTTTTCAATGGTAGCGTAATTTTGCTCAGTGGGGGACAATTTCTTACTTAGATATGCCACGGGATGTCTCTTACCTCCTTCCCCCTCTTGCATTAGCACTGCCCCCAGCCCAATATTGGAAGCGTCCGTACATAGTAAAAAAGGCTTTTCAAAATTTGGGCTGGCCAAAACAGGCTCTTTGGCCAAAGCGCTCTTTATGCTTTGAAAACCCTGCTCAAAGGCCTCCGTCCACAGCACCCGGTCTGGTTTTTCCTTTTTCGTCAGGTCTGTGATGGGAGCAACAATGTCGCTGAATCCCTGTACAAATCTCCTGTAATAGTTGGCCAGACCAATGAAGGATTGGACTTGCTTTTTAGTTCTAGGGGTTGGCCAGTTTTTAATGGCCTCTACCTTTAAAGACTCTGGGCGCAGTTGCCCATTGCCCACCCTGTGCCCCAGGTAGGTCACCTCAGCAGCTCCCATTCTGCATTTAGAAACCTTAACCGTTAGATTGGCCTCCCTGAGCCGGTGCAGCACAATCCCTATGTGGTTCAGGTGATCTTGCCACGAACTGCTGAATACGGCCAGGTCGTCTATATAGGCCCTTGCAAAAGATTCTAATCCCTGTAGGACCTCATTTATAAGTCTCATGAACGTAGCCCCTGAATTTCGCATCCCAAAGGGCAGCACTTTGAACTCATATAGGCCCGATTCCACTATGAAAGCGGATTTTCCTTGTGCCTCGGCATCCAGGGGTATTTGCCAGTACCCCTTAGTCAGGTCCAGGGTGCTTATAAACCTTGCCCCTCCCAGTGTATCCAACAGATCCTCTATTCTGGGTGTGGGGTAAGGGTCAGGCTGGGTGATAGCATTTAGCTTCCTGTAATCCACACAAAACCTCATGGTCTTATCCTTTTTTGGCACCATCACAATGGGAGAGGCCCAGGGGCTCTGGGATCTGGTGATTATTCCCATTGTCAACATGCTTTCCACCTCTTCCTGGATCTGTCTTTGCATCTCTCCCTTGGCCCTGTAAGCTCTGCTAGGGGCTGGGCAGGGACCCACCGTCTGAATGGAGTGTGTCATCCTATCTGTGAGCCCTGGCCTATTGGAGAATGTTCGCTTGTGGTGTTTTAACAGCATCAGCAGTTCCTTTCTTTGAGGGGGGGTTAAATCCTCCCCCATCCCAATGCTCTCCAGAGGCGTCTCCTCCTGGCTTTCAGCAACCATGTCAATTAAAGGGACGGACCCTGCCTCTTCCTCAGCATAACAGATCATGTTCACATTTACCTCCCTTTCATGGTAAGCCTTCATTCTGTTCACATGCACTGTTTGCACACTTCCCTGGACCTGGGGCTTCCTCACATCATAGGTAACCTCATTAATCCTTTCCACTACCTCCATGGGTCCAGTCCAAACATCTTTCATTTTGTTCTTCCGGACAGGATCTAGCACCAACACCATGTCCCCTATTTCAAACGCTCTCTCCTTAGCATCTCTGTCATACCAGGCTTTCTGCGTATCCTGGCTCTCTTTCAGATTCTGCTCAACCAACTTCATCATTTCCTGCAAACTCTCCTTGAATTGAGCCACATACTCGGCCACCGGCTGCTCTGCCTCCTCCACATTACCTTCCCACGAGTCACGAACGAAATCTAGGGGCCCCCGGATCTGCCTCCCATAGAGCAGTTCAAAGGGAGCAAACCCTGTAGACTCTTGGGGCACACTCCTGTATGCATATAGTAGATACGGCAGCATAACATCCCAGTCATTCTGGCGTCTATCCACATACATTTTCAACATAGATTTCAGGGTTCCATTGAACCTCTCCACTAGACCATTAGTCTGGGGGTGGTAGGGAGCAGCTTTCAGGTGCTTCACCCCACATAACTCCCACAACTGCTTGAAAACCACAGACATAAAGTTAGACCCACGGTCAGACAATATTTCCTTGGGAAAACCCACTCTGCTAAAAATAGAGAACAAGGCCACTGCCACTGTCTCTGCCTCGATATTAGCCAAGGCTACAGCCTCCGGATATCTGGTAGCAAAATCTACCAACACCAGGATGTATTTCTTCCCATTTCTGGAAGGTTTTGGGAGTGGCCCCACAATATCCACAGCTACTCTGGCAAAAGCCTCCCCAATAATGGGCAGAGGCTGGAGGGGCACCTTGCTAGGCCCCCTTAACCCCTTACGCTTCTGGCACAGCTCACAGCTCCTGCAGTAATCTCTCACCGACGCAAAAAGGTGAGGCCAGTAGAAATTCTGCTCTAGCCTGTCACACGTTTTGCCTATACCCAGATGTCCTGCAAAGGGACTATCATGAGCCAACTTTAACAAATCATTGCGGTAACTCTCAGGTACCACAAGCTGTTTGCGAGCTGCTGCTTGGGAATTCTTTCTTCCCCTAGGCGGTTCCCTATACAACAGCCCATCCTGCATAAAAAACCTGCCTCTCTCTTCACAGGCTGGGACCTGACTCTGAGCATCATTCCTGGCTCTCTCTAGAGATACATCACTCTGCTGAGCCACAATGAATTCACTCTGGGTTTTGTTTGGATTCAGAATCATCTCTGATATTTCAGACAAACCCTCACCTGATCCATCTTGAGAGGCACTCTCTGTCTGTTTGCTGCCCCCCTCACTGCCATCAGTCAGGGTATCTGCCACAGCCCCAAATTCTTTCTGTGACCTGGTCACTACATTAACTTGGCCAGGCACCCCCAATATGTTATTTCCTACCAAAACATCAGCCGGAATCAAATCCCAGACAGCAGCCTTCACATCGCCTTTAAAGCCATCCCACTCCAGGTGGATTCTAGCCATCGGCAGGTCCACAGAGTACTCGGATAACGCCACTACCGTCACATACTCCCCCGGCAGCATGTCCTCTGGCTTCACCAGATGTCCCTTGACTATAGTTACATCCGAGCCAGTGTCTCGCCATCCCGTGCATTCAACATCATTGACCTTTGCCTCCATGATAAACCTCTCACTCCCCTGCCATGCCTCAGTCCTGACATAACTGGTGAGCTTATCACCTCCTCCCATGCCACTGGAGACGATGGGGTTGACATTAGCTACTGCTGTGCTTGCACCTGAACTTAAGGTGGAGCTATTGTGGCTTGGTTCAGCCTGAGTGCTCAGGGTAATGGAGTTGGCATTTATCGTGGCATTTGGGGTTGCTGGCTTTGGGTTGCCCTTCAGGGTCGGGCAGTCTGGTCTCATGTGGCCCAGCATATCACAGTGATAGCAGGTAATCTGTTCTGTCCTGGGATGAGAGTTCCTACCCTCCGGGCCCCCTTGAACTCCTTTAGAAAAGTCAGGGACAGGTTTACTTTTAAATCCTTCCCTCCTCTTGAACTGGGGAGAATGGTGATTAGTTTTCCCCGGGGTTTTACACCCTTCTCGAGCCCTGTTTTGGGTATGGGCATCTGCAATCTCTGCTGCCCGTAGGACTGACTCAGGGTCCCTATCACACACAGCTGCTCTCACATTGTCAGGCACAATGTCTAAGAACTGTTCCAAAGTTATTAAATCCAGCAGTTTTTCAAAACTCCCATGCGCCTTGGCTCCCACAACCCACTTTTTAACAAAACCCATCAGCTTATGAGCACATTCTACAAAAGTACAATCATTAGACATTTTAAACTCTCTAAACTTAACTCTGTAAGATTCAGGAGTAACCTTGAACCGCCTTAACACAGAATCCTTAAACCGCTCATAATCCAAGGCTTCTTGTTCCCCCAAGTCATTAAATACCTCCCTGGCTTTTCCAGTCAGTCTGGTCAGCAGGAAAGGCATTCGCTGACCCTCGGGGATCTGGTACAGATTGCAGAAGCGTTCAAAGGTAGACAAAAACTCCTCTATATCCTCAGTATCATTGTAAATGGGACACATCCTTTCCCAGTTTTTCTCATGGCGGGGGGGAAGTGGAGTACCAGGTGGGGATGACTTTCTCCGCTCTTCCATTACTTGGAGCTGAAGTCTGGCCATCTCCTGTTCCATCCTGCGAGTCTCCTGTTCAGCCGCGAGCAGCTCTAGATGCCCCTTACGAGCTCTCTCTTCTCTCTCATCTGCCTCCTTCTCTAATTGTGCTATTTTTTGCTTCTCCAGCAATCGAACATCTGCTAGCTTCTGTTCATGCTCAAATTGCAGTTTACTTGTCGCCTTTTGCATCCTAATGTTTTCTGCATCTTCTGTAGCCTCATGTAAGGGCTGTGCTCTTGCCCCCTGATCACTGGCTATTAACAGATTTCTCAGTTCTTGATTTGTAGCTTTCTTTCTAAAGCTTATCCTCTTTTCTGAACACAAATTTTCCAGGGCTTTTTTGCCAAGTCCCTCATATGCTCTTTGCTCCGCCATTGCAGCAGCTCTTTAACCAACCAAACTCTCAATCCCAAAATTCAAATGTGGACAGCGTGGGGTTCTGACCCAAAGCTTAATTGACCTGGTTCTGTGGATCCTGCCGACTACGCCACTGTGATGATGCGGTTCTGGCGGAACCCAACTGAGAGTGCCAACTCAGGACAAATTGCTCAAATAGGGCAGTTACAGCCCAAGGCTGAGGTTTTTTCCACCTCTAAGGCAAACCAAACCAGCCAGACTAAGAGGACTTCGGTCTCACCCCACTGGCTAACCGCAAGTCTCACAAGCAATCTCCTTAGACACTCCAGTTTCCCAATATCACCACCAGTGCCACTCGT
Organism: Emys orbicularis; assembly: GCF_028017835.1. NCBI lineage: Eukaryota > Metazoa > Chordata > Testudines > Emydidae > Emys > Emys orbicularis. The sequence continues at coordinate 255,612,976 of NC_088683.1, read as the reverse complement.
TATGGGGACAAATGGTTATGAAAACCAAGACCCCAATAAAAGAAAAAGGTTCTCCTGATCCCAAAGGACCAAGCCCCAGACCCAGGTCAATATACAAATCAGATCTTACCCACAAATCACGCTGTTGCCAATCCTTTAGAATCTAAAATCTAAAGGTTTATTCATAAAAGGAAAAAAATAGAGATGAGAGTTAGAATTGGTTAAATGAAATCAATTACATACAGTAATGGCAAAGTTCTTGGTTCAGGCTTGCAGCAGCGATAGAATAAACTGCAGGTTCAAATCAAGTCTCTGGAATACATCCCCCGCTGGGATGGGTCCTCAGTCCTTTGTTCAAAGCTTCAGCTTGTAGCAAAGTTCCTCCAGAGGTATGAAGCAGGATTGAAGACCTCATGGAGATGAGGCATCAGCCTTATATAGTCTTTTCCAGGTGTAAGAACACCTCTTTGTTCTTACTGTGGAAAATTACAGCAAAATGGAGTCTGGAGTCACATGGGCCAGTCCCTGCATACTTTGCTGGGTTACAAGGCGTATCTGCCTTCTCTCAATGAGTCCATTGTATAGCTGATGGTCCTTAATGGGCCATCAAGCAGGCTAGGCAGAGCTAACACCAGTCTGTCTGGGATGTCACCCAGCAGCATAGCATAAGTTTGAAATACAGACAGTATAGAGCCAATATTCATAACTTCAACTACAAAATTGATACACACATATAGACAGCATAATCATACCCAGTAAACCATAGCCTTGTCTTAGACACCCCATTTGACCCCCTTTATACAAGATTTGGGTGCCACTACAGGACCTTGGTTGCAACAATGATCTATATGGTCCCATATTATATCAATAACGTCACAAGGGGCTGCCCATAAAATTCCTGAAATAAAAGTTTGTTCTTGTTTGCATTTAAACCTGAGCAGTCTTTAAGTTATTGGAATACCACAATGGCAACAAGATGTTGGACCCAGGGGTGGCCCCGGCTACCAGGCAATTCCCAGTCTCTGTGACCACACCTGCCCCATTCCTGGTGCTTCCAGGAGACCCACGTTTGTCATGGACCAGGTGAACTGCAGCATTAGATGTGTACTTGAAGGCAGTTGGTCTGGAAGTGGCACCTGAAGCTCACCAGCACACACTTCTACTCCATGTGCTGAAGGCTTTTGGATCTTCTCCACTCTGGAGACCAACATATTGTATCAGGAGGCAGTGAGGGCACTAGCAGCCCACTTTCACCTACACCCAATGCTATGTTCAAACGCATTAAGTTTCAGCAGCAAGGCAACTCTCTGGGGAGTCAGTCTGGCAGTTTGCAGCCAGCCTCTGGGAACTGGCAGCTCTGTGCAAATTTGCACCCCTAACTGATCAGATAATTCAAGATCAATTTATGGAGCGGATTTCATCCCCACATTTGCAGGAGTGCCTCCTGATGGACCAGATTCCCTGACACTACAGGGTGGTGGAGATTGGCTGTCAATTTGTACTTGCAACTCAAGAGGCTCAGACACTTTCCCAGACCCAGACCTCTCCAGGTTCTTCTTCAGGATCCTCATTCACACCATCCATCACTGAAGCCACCCTGGTACAGCATATTGACAGAGGGTCAGGTAACCGTGTGGGTTAATGAGGGGAATCACTCTAATCATTGGCGGAGGCAGGAGCAGAGTGTTGACACGAGTCCTCACTGCAGCAAGTGTTGCTGAGACCGGCACTGTCAGGGGCTCTGGGAGTGTCCAGCTGAGGGACAAATATGCTGCCGATGTGGAAAACTTAACCATTTTGCCAAATGGTGTTGCTCTGCCCCAGCCATCACCTATATGGATGACCAGGAGATGGAGGAAGATTCCATCCCTGAGGGGATCAACTTGGTTACATGGGACTGAGAGAGTTTTAAAATTTGCCCTTGCCATTTAGTGGGTGTGGAGATACTGCTGCTGGTGGACACTGGACCATGAGTGTCACTAGTAAACTACACCCACGTACCATATATATTTTGCCTATTTCACCTTGCAGCCAGTGCAGTCCACACTATCCAGATATGGCAATGGGAAAATCACTCTGTTGAGGATGATGGATCTCCCCATGACGTATCATCAGTGAGAAAAGGGAATGTTCCCACTTTATGTGGCCTGTTCTGGAGCCAACATTCTCAGGCTGGATCTGTTCCGGGCATAGGCGCCAACTTTCTCTGGCGCCGGTGGGTGCTCGCCCCCTGGCCCCGCCCTGACTCCACCCTTTCCCCGCCCCTGGCCCTGCCCCCATTCCAACCCCTTCCCCAAAGTCCCCGCCCCAATTCCACACCCTCCCTGCCCCTATTGGATCCCTTCCCCAAATCCCCACCCCAGCCCGGCCTCTTCTCCCAGCATGCCCCTTTCCCCTCCTCCCCACTCCCTCCTTGCCCCGCGAAACAGCTGTTTCTCGGCGCAAGCGCTGGGAGGGAGCAAGGGAGGGGGGAGAAGCAGGATGCAGCAGCGCGCTCGCGGAGGAGGCGGAGGCGGAGGCGGAGGTGAGCTGGAGCAGGGGGGTGGGGCAGGGTCACGGGGAGCTGCCGGTGGGTGTTCAGCACCCACTAATTTTTCTCCGTGGGTGCTCCAGCCCCGGAGCACCCACAGAGTTGGCACCTATGGTTCCAGGCACTGGACTTTCAAGTATTAAACACACAGTAAACAGAAATCCACCTTGTGGGGAATGATTGGAGAAATGCACTCCATGAGGTCTCCTCTGGTCTCTCTGTTGCCATACCTCTGAGCATCGTCCATGGGTGAATCCACTGGACATCCCAATTATACAACATTCTGCAGATCTTACTGTAGCCACAGAGGTTTATCTATTGCTCAAGGAGGACATTATAGAAGCAATTGACTCTTCTCTGTGGGTGTCAAATCTTGTTGTTGTAAAAAAGAAAGAAGTTCTGTAGGGGTCAGGACCCCTACAATTACAACACTGAAATTTCCGATTTAAATATCTGAAATCATGAAATTTACAATTTTTAAAATTCTATGGCCATGAAATTCACTAAAATGGACCATGAATTTGGTAAGGCCCTAGTCATGTGTGATGCCACCGCTGTAGATCTCAGATCCACCAGGGGGTGGAACACCCAGTGGTATTTGCCTCCCAAGCTCTCTCCTCAGCTGAGCAGAAATACTCAGCTGGAGAGCAGGAGGCCCTAGCCTGCATATGGACATTGAAAGTTGGCATCCTTATCAGGGCCGGCTCTGGCTTTTTTGCTGCCCCAGGCAAAAAAGCCTCCCGCCGCCCCCCCCGCAGGGGAGGGCGGCGAGCCCCGCCGGGGAGAGTGGAGCCAGGGCTGCGAGCCCCGCCGGGGCTCCGCTCTCCCCGGGGGCCAGAGCGCCGAGGGGAGGGCGGAGAGCCCTGCCGGGGCTCCGCTCTCCCCGGCGGCCAGAGCGCCGGGGGAGGGCGGCGAGCCCAGTCGCGGCCCCGCTCTCGGGCTGGAGCGCCGCACCGCCCCCCTCCAGGTGCCGCCCCAAGCACCAGCTTGGTGGGCTGGTGCCTGGAGCCGGCCCTGATCCTTATTTGTATGGCCACACTTTCACATTACACACTGTCCACCAGGCATTAACCACAGTGTTGACACCGTTTGGGTCAGGGCATTGACCCCTTCGTATTCATAGTTGGCATGGTTTTACTCCCAGATACCAACCCTCAGGCTAACAGAGATGTAGAAAGATTTAATCTTACATTGAAGACTGCACTTCAGGCCCATCTATCCCAGGGTTTGCCCCTTCTGCACGCTCTCTGCTCAGTATTACAGCATTAATGGCCTGTTCCACCGAGAGCTTTGCTGCTGCTGAGGTGAGAGTAATGCTTATCATTAGACTTATTACACCCCTTTCTTAAGAATCCCAAGAATATAGGTCCACGGGAGGTTCATAAACATGTACAGAAGTATCGGGCATACTCCAAAGGTTGCACCAATGACAAGGGGAGGGCTAGGGTGAAGACCTTGGCAGTGGGGTAATGGGTACATGTATGCAGGCCATGCAGGGGAGTCAAGTTGGGGTGACAGCTTTCAATTTCAATGTAGGTTACACGGCGTCTGGGAGTGGTAACATATGAATTGCATGATGGGTCCCATTGGCATATCAACAAAGAGTCCTGTGGCACCTTATAGACTAACAGACGTATTGGAGCATAAGCTTTCGTGGGTGAATACCCACTTCGTCAGACGCAGGAATCGTCTGACGAAGTGGGTATTCACCCACAAAAGCTTATGCTCCAATATGTCTGTTAGTCTATAAGGTGCCACAGGACTCTTTGTTGCTTTTTACAGATCCAGACTAGCAGGGCTACCCCTCTGATAATTGGCATATCAGTAATTTAGTCCATGAGGGAGCCCATCACAGGTGAGATGGGTCTGAAAACACCTGTTGCTCCATCAGCAGCTGAAGTGGTACTGCCTTCCCCAACAGAAGTTTTGCCTGTTCTGGCAGAGGCTCCAATTTTGCTTCCACTGCCACTTCTGCCAGCTGCAGGTGTCCCAAGGGTGATGCATATACCTTTACGGTCCTGTGGGCCACCAAATTGATTGAAGGACTTTGTGGTGTAATATACAGAGGAATTACTGGAATTTTGAAGGTTTAATGTGTTATTGCATAGTTGTATAAAAACAAAAGCGTTTGGAGGGGGGAAATGTAGTATTTGGGAATGTCTGCTTATGAGGCATGGCTCTTTTAAGAAATCAGGAATTGGAGCCAAGAAGGGGAGGAGGAGGAGGAGCCTTGAGAGGATCATGGAGACACCTAGAGTGCCCATCAGACCCCTGGAATAAAAGTTTGCTCTTGTTTGCATTTAAACCTGAGTGGTTTTCATGTTACTGGAATACCACAGCCAGCAGTGCCATTAGGAAGCAGATGGGCCTCAGCTCTCCTCATGCATTGAGCTGAGCCCATAAAAGGGGTGTGTCCGGTGTCTGTCACGTCCCTCTCTGTTCCTTCTCGCTGCTAGTAAAATTACTGCCCCAATTGCCAGGGAAGGCGGAAGGGTCATGGAGTGTATGTGTGCATGATACATCTTGAAAAACAACCGTTATTGTAGGTAAGTAACTGTTTGTTTATTTTTCTTCATGTGATTGTGCACATATATTTTGCATGGCAGGTGACTTAATATCAGTTCTCTTACAGGTGTCCAGAAGTTGTCTCCAAGCAGTGTCCATTGACCCACATGTGTGCGGTATGTCTCCTCATTTTCCCGATCAAGGGTATAGGAGGAAGTGCGGGTCAATGCCTCTCCAGTTCCCTCTTACCGCCACATGGCCTGAGTTGGAACCCCTATTCCTCCTTCACTCTTACCTAGATAAGAGAGTTGCCTTACACTATTGTAAATAGTTTTATACTTTGTTTATAGTTTACTTAGAATAGTTAATGCAGTTGTAGTATAGTCCCTCCCCAGTTGGGTGACTCAACCCCTCATCACCTGGGGACTATGCCCAGGATCCCAGGCTTCAAGAACTGCATCTCCTGCCCTTGTTCCTTTTCCGTCAGTAATGAGCATCAATGGTGCCTATACTGTCTGGGAGAAGCACACATCTCGGTGAAGTGTAAGTCCTTTCCCCCTAGAACCAGCGAGGCCCATGAGCTCCGTCTCCACAAGATCTTGATGGAAGAGGAAATGACACCCCAGACACACTCTGATCCTGGCCAAGGAGTCAGCCCTGTACAGCGGCCTCCACAGACAAGCAGTGCCCCTCTGATCATGAGCCACAGAAGCCTAAGGACAAGCCTCACCCCAAGAGTAAGACACACTCTCCTGGGCATAAAAGCAGATCCCTGCAGAGGGCTGCTCATAAGAGACACGATCCCTCCCTAAGCCACACCAGGTCAGGTAAGATGTCACGAGCAGATCCCACAGAACTGATACCGAAGGCCCCCCAGCTGGAGGGTAAGGCTAAGAAGCAGCAGGATCCGTTGGTACTGCCGGAGATCTTAGTAACAGGACACTTAGAGTGCCTGTCTATGAGTTCAGCTCTGGATACTATATTGAAGAAGCTTTTTAGAAAATACTGGATAACTGAAGCAAACAGCTATGGACAGCTCTGGCTTTTGTCATGGGAAGCCAGAAGGAACTGAGAAGGAGGCACCAGACACGCCCCTTTCATGGCTTCGTTTCAATGCATGAGGAGAGTAGGGGTGCATGCGCTGCCTAGCGATACTGCTGGCAAAAGTCTGATATGAGTGCATTGGGAGCACTAAAGTATATACATATACGCCTACAGTATATGTACAGAATCACTCGAAGGAGAAACCAAAGACACTCCACTACTTAGCTGTAGTAGTATTAATGTGTATTAAGGCTCACCAATAAACCCTCTATAGAAAAATATGAGACTTTCTGAATAAAGACAATTTTTCTTTTAATATTACAGACAAGTAACTACTAACATATCACTTTTTAAACTATTGTCTTCACTCATCATGATAAAGGCAGACATCATGTTTAGGCTGCTGCTTTTGAGTGACCAACCACTAGAGGGAGACTATCACCGTTTTGAACAGTTCTGACTTTCCATGTAGCAGAATGGGTGGCATAAACATGCACACTAGCTAGCGCATTATACGTTCCTTTTGTTATCCATATTATGTTAATAGAGAAAGCAGGACTAGGTTTCACTATCCTCACAATATCATACTTGTACCTAAAAGGGAGTCACAGCTTTTTTTGTGCTGAACACAGTGGTCTTTTCAAGTAGTCTCCCAAATGACTAATGGGGTTTAATGGCCACAATCAAACAAATACTGATGGTCCAGGAAGAGAAAGGGACGCCTAAAGATGTTGGACCAGAGAGGGAGGATTTTAAGACTATGACAAGAACCTGTTGTAATTAAATGAAGCCATATAAAACATTTTTTGCCTCGGTCTTCACAGACAAGGTCAGCTCCCAGACTGCTACACGGGACAGCACAGTACGGGAGGCATCCAGTTTTGGGCCCTCCACTACAGAAAGGATGTGGACAAATTGGAGAGAGTTCAGCGAAGGGCAATGAAAATGATTAGGGCGCTGGGGCACATGACTTATGAGGAGAGGCTGAGGGAACTGGGGTTATTTAGTCTGCAGAAGAGACGAGTGAGGTGGGATTTGATAGCAGCCTTCAACTACCTGAAGGGGGGTTCCAAAGAGGATGGAGCTAGGGTGTTCTCCGTGGTGGCAGATGACAGAACAAGGAGCAATGGTCTCAAGTGCAGTGTGGAAGGTCTAGGTTGGATATTAGGAAAAACTATTTTACTAGGAGGGTAGTGAAGCACTGGAATGGGTTACCTAGGGAGGTGGTGGAATCTCCATCCTTAGAGGTTTTTAAGGCCCGGCTTGACAAAGCCCTGGCTGTAATGATTTAGTTGGGGTTGATCCTGCTTTGAGGAGGGGGTTGGACTAGATGACCTCCTGAGGTCTCTTCCAACCCTAATCTTCTATGATTCTATATGTCAAGCAATGTTTGTTAGAAAAAGCATTTTCTGTTGTAAGATGCAAATTAGTTGTGCTTCTCTTATGCCTAGACCATATGTTGAAGTTCAGATAAAAGGCTGCCTTTTTGATGAAATCTGGGAAAAATTGGCCTCCATTATTTTCTCTTTTCCTTTGATTTATAAATTGATTCCCACTCTCTGAGACTATCTTTGTTTTTCACTTCTTTACTAACCCTGTTAATATTTTAAATTATATAAACAAAGGATTTAAACAGGTTTTGTAACTTGCAGTTTTCCTGCTTGTTTCAGCTAATAAAGATAGAAGGCTTAACATCATGTGAAGCCATGAGAAAGGACCCTAAAAAATTCAGCAGTAGTAATGGGAAGGAGGTCATATTTGGGGGTGAAGAAGAGATGGTGGTACTCTTCCAAGATCCACCATAGAATAGGATCCACCTATATGAGATGCCACTCAAAGTAGTTTGAAAATATGACCATACATACTCTCAGGTCTTCTTGGGCTTGGCTTCACCTCAGGGAGGCTCGTATATTCCACTGGTCTTCTTTAACTTGGTTCTCTTTGTGGGGGAGGGTGTGTGTGGTCAGACTCCCAGTGAGGCATACTCCACTGACATCCTGGTGGGCTCTGCCAGGGTCTTTCGATTTGGCTCCGTCTTGATTGGGGGGTGGGAAAAAATGGTGGTATTCTCCCAAGCCCACTCTCTTGAGGCGACAAAATGAGTGCCTAGCACTCTCAGTAGAATGTGCAGATCTTCATATTATAATCCTTTATCTCCACTCTTAGCTGTTTTGATGACCAGTAAAATAGTTAATACTGTAACGTCTGAGTACCAAAGGAATTAACTGAGACCACCTTATCTAAAAATCCAACAAACTTTAATACTGTCAGAGCCCTAACACAGCAGTGTTTACTACCCCTAGAACTAGTGACCAGCAGAACCACCCACAAGAACACTTTGTTCCAATTTCCCAGTCGCCCAGCTTCTCTCTCAACCTGCAACCCAGCCAGTGGGGAAAAGGAAGCCCCTTACAATATTTTAAATGCCAACATTGTCATCAATTGGCATCAGAGTTGGTGCCTATTAAGATGTAGAGGGCAGATTACATCCTTCCGAATTATTGGTAAAGGCTCTGAAAAAGCAGGCAGATGTCATTAAATCAGTTAGATTTGAGAATATGAACCAAGTGTATCTCAGCAACCACAACAGGTAGCGATTTCCTTTTTTTTTTTTTAAATGAAAGCTTAAATTCTGGAGAATAAAAAGGCAGCCCCTAAACAGACTGGTATGCTGAACCAGCCTGTACCAGCTAAATCCCAGCCTGGGCCATGGGTGACTAAATAACATCTACCCTAGTGGTTCTCAAGCTTTTGTACTGGTGACCCCTTTCACACAGCAAGCCTCTCTATAATAAATGCTGGAGGTGAAGCAGGTTTTGGGGGTGGAGGCTGACGTAATAACTTCGCAACCCCACTGAGGGGTCACGACCCCCAGTTTGAGAATCCCCGATTTACTCCTTGATGAAGAAAGAAGGGAAGCTGGTGAACCTTGAGAGGTCAGAGCATTCTGCTGAAAAGATGCCCAAGAAGAAAAGGGGAGGGATAGAGATTCAAGATCAAATGATAATCAGAGATGGAATTTGTCTTGTTACTGTTCCGTTTCTTTCCCTTTTATGCTTATATGCTCATATACTTGTTTCCAATATTCCATTCCCTAGCAAAAAGCAAAGAATTAACACAAATACAATTTCTGTTTAAACTAAAAGCCACTGTACAATCCAAGCTTATTGCCTGTCATAACATCATGACAGCCCACCAGAAGACAAAAGTGTGTGATGGACAAGCCTTGTTGGGATCTGGAGAGGTCAGGAAAGACAGAAAGCAGACGAGCAACAGGTATACACTCAACTGCATGTTTTCTGACCTCTCTTCATGAACATTTGCCTTCTTAATCACAATGATATTCCAATGCCATGGGAACCATTTTGTTGTGACAGACATCCCTGGCAGACTAGTTCATTATGGAGTAATGTAGTGAAGACTCCAGTTAGAGCTGAAAACCAGCCTTTCATTCTGTAAAGCTGCCTGCAGTGACTCATAAGCATGAGTACCAACCTCGGGGCAGACTGTTAAGACCCAGGAAACAAAGCCCAAATTGGTTTTGAGATCTATATTTAGATTTTGCCCACCAATTATCAAATGTAAACTCCGTGGGCACTATAACAGCCTAAACATGGAGTCACAGGCAGTATCCTTAGCTACTCTGATCTATCTCACCACCCAGATGATAGATGGTCCCTTACACCAAGAATCACAGCAATACACAGGTTACTCCCAATCCCAAAGCACCACTCACTTACCCTAGGTCAATTGCACCTTAGACTGCCACCAAAGACAACACGTGTGGCCAATCCTATAATAAACTATTTTATTAAATAGGAAAAGGAAATGAGAGTTATTTACAAAGTTAAAGCAGGTAAACATATATGCACAAATGAATTACAATCTTAAATTTCAAAAAGTAATAGAAGCTTCTATAATAAGCAAGATCTAGATGACCTTTAGGGCTAACCCAGGCACTCACTTATGCCTAGTAACCTGCCCCACAGAGTCCAAGTAGAGATACAAGTTCCTTCTTGTAGGTGTTTTTATTCTTCTCATCCCTTGTGCTCTGAACTGCAAGCTCAGCTAATGGGAGGAAACCACTTGTATGACTCATATCCAGGGTGACTGGAGGGGAGGGAGAACAAAACAACAAATGTCATTTGCCCTCTTTATTGTCCCACATTAGTCCATCTGGTGTCAATGGACCTTTCCTGTTGGACAGGACATAACACATTCTGTTGGAGACTAGCTCTGCACACTAGTTAATGTCTCTCTCCTGTCTAATGATTTACACTGTCACAGAAGCTCCCAATATAGCCACTCAAATATCTTAAAATATGGGAAACAGATAAGTGAGATTAATCATAGAATCATAGAATTGGAAGGGACCTTGAGAGGTCATCTAGTCCAGTCCCCTGCACTCATGGCAGGACTAAGTATTATCTAGCCCATTCCTGACAGGTGTTTATCTAACCTGCTCTTAAAAATCTCCAATGATGGAGATTCCACAACCTCCTAGGCAACTTATTCCAGTGCTTAACCACCCTGACAGTTAGGGAGTTTTTCCTAATGTCCAACCTAAACCTCCCTTGCTGCAATTTAAGCCCATTACTTTTTGTCCTATCCTTAGAGGTTAAGAAAAACAATTTTTCTTTCTCCTCCTTGTAACAACCTTTTACATACTTGAAAACTGTTATCATGTCCCCTCTGAGTCTTCTTTTTTCCAAACTAAACAAACCCAATTTTTTCAATCTTCCCTCATAGCTCATGTTTTCTAGACCTTTAATCATTTTTGTCGCTCTTCTCTGGACTCTCTCCAATTTATCCACATGCTTCCTGAAATGTGGCACCCAGAACTGGACAAAATACTACAGTTGAGGCCTAATCAGCACAGAGTAGAACAGAAGAATTACTTCTCGTGTCTTGCTTACAACACTCCTGCTAATACATCCCTGAATGATGTTCGCTTTTTTTGCAACAGCGTCACACTATTGACTCATATTTAGCTTGTGGTCCACTATGACCCGCAGATCCCTTTCTGCAGTACTCCTTCCTAGGCAGTCATTTCCCACTTTGTATGTGTGCAACTGATTGTTCCTTCCTAAATTGAGTACTTTGCATTTGTCCTTATTGAATTTCATCCTCCCGTCTTCCATGACTTTTCAAAGATAATCGCTAATGGCTCAGATATCTCCTCAGTCAGCTCTGTGAGTATTCTAGGATGTATTTCATCAGGCCCTGGTGACTTGAAGGTATCTAATTTGTCCAAGTAATTTTTAACTTTTTCTTTCCCTATTTTAGCCTTTTCTGATCCTACCTCACTTTTATTGTGGACCATTTATAGTGGACCATTCACTATGGTCCAATCACCACCTACCTTCTTGGTAAAAAACAAAACAAAGAAGTCATTAAGCACCTCTGCCATTTTTTATTATTATTCCCCCCCCCCCCTTATTGAGTAATGGACCTACCCTGTCCTTGGTCTCCCTCTTGCTTCTAATGTATTTGTAGAATGTTTTCTTGTTACCCTTTATGTCTCTAGCTAGTTTTATCTCGTTTTATGCCTTGGCCTTTCTAATTTTGTCCCTATATACTTATGTTATTTGTTTTTCATCCTTTGTATTTTCACCTAGTTGCCACTCTTTGTAAGATTCTTTTTTGTTTTCTAGATCATTGAAGATCTCCTGGTTAAGCCAGGGTGGTCTCTTGCCATACTTCCTATCTTTCCTATGCAGTGGGATAGTTTGCTCTTGTGCCCTTAATAATGTCTCTTGCAGCAACTCACATACATTCAATAAAGACTAAACACAAACACCTATTTTAACAATACTAACACAAAGGTGAGCCAGATTGATGCCAGCTAGTTTGTCAGTGTTCCGTTGAGACCTGGGGACCTTAGCCTGAGCTGGCAACTGGTCGGCCAGCATCACACATTCTAAGTTCCGTTTTCAGGTCCTCTGTCAAAAACAAAAGCCAAACCCACATTAGCCAGTTAAGTCTCATGCTGGGTCTCCAGCCTTGTCTGCTTTGGGAATTTGCACAATTCTAGCCACTGGCATATCAGAATATGCAAACACCACGCGTAGGTGAGCAAAGCCTGGAGTCACAACAGTGGTGTGTAGCCCAGTTGGAAAACAGGGGAAATTCCCAATGTAGCCAGTGCCTCAGGGAGTTTTTGGGGAGGGAGCAAGAAGAAACCCCAGAATGTGAAGGATGGGTGCGGGGAGAGGGGCAGCAGTGAGTGGGAGGCACTGGCACCGCCTGGGGGTGTGTAACAGATGCTCCTTTCCCACCCATTACAGGGGCCACCTCCCCGCGAATCACATCACCAGGGCCCCTCACTAGGCACAAGCTGGTTCCCACCCCAGGATCGGTCCCTGCCTGGCTGCTGCACGTGCGGCACCTGCCCCAGCCTTGCGCGCGCTCCCCCGAACGGGGCCTCCCACTGGCCTCCCCGCCTGCAACGGCCCCCGCGCGTTCTCTCCCCACCCGAACTGCCCTCGCCACACGCTCCAGCCGCAACTGTCTCATTGGCCCGCCCACCCAGTCTCGCTGTGCGCGCGCACGACACCAGAAGGCAGCGGCACGTTCTCCGGGGGCGCCTGCGGTCTCGCGCGGTGGGGGGCGGGGCCGAGACAGCTGCGGCGTTTCCGGTTGGGCAGCGGGAAGGGCCGGAGACCCAATAAAGCCTCCGCTGTTTGGCCGCGCGCCTCCCCTGTTCTCCCCCCCGCCCCCTCCCCATCTCCGCCAGCAGCGCCCTCAGCCCGGCCTGCAGCAGCCGTCGCCGCCGCCATTGGAGGGGCCGCGCCCACCCCGGGGTCTGGCCGCGCGCGGAGCCCCCGCCTCACCGGAGCGGCGGGAACAACGCTATCGAGACACCCCCCGCCCCTTGCGGCGGCGCCGCCGCGGTGAGTCCGGCCGGGAAAGGGCGGGTGCGAGTGTGGAAACCATCTCTGGGCAGGAGCGGGACCGAGGCCTCCGCATCCCCCCCCACCCCCAGTGCTGGGGCCGTTCCCGCTGGAGACCCGCCCCCCCCCCCCTCGTAAAGTGCTCGGGGCCGGTCACTGCCGGTCAGACTCGCGCTCAGGCCCCTCCCCAGCTCTTCGGGGCTGCGGGATCCCCTCCCCCCACACGCCCCCGGGGCTGCCCCGTCTAGGGCCCGAGCCGGAAGTGCGAGGGGGCTGCCCCCGTGTGGGGGCGTGAACTCCCCCCACCCCACCCCGCGCGATTTTGGTCCCAGCCTTCACATGTGTAAACCCTGCCCCCAGGTTTATATTGAGGTTTACAGCAATAGAAAACGCGGAATCAAAATACTAAAGAAAAAAAATGGTGAAAGCTGTAGTTAATGTAAACAGCAGCCTTTGAAACCCGCGCCGTGCGGTACTGAGACCTGGGCGGGCAGCCGATTTCATTGCCCCAGTGGCGAGAAAAGTAAGCAAACAAAAACAGCTGCCCGAAATAGAGACAGGTTAACTGAATTGCAAACTTTCGTTCATTTTTAATAATTTAGGATAATGTTTTCTCAAGTAAAGGAGTTTTTCTTCAGCGTGCAATTTTTAAGGGACTGTCCCCGTCACTTGTTATTAGAATCAACTTGATGGGCTATCTCAGGTGTCAGCAACCTTTCAGAAGCGGTGTGCCAATTCTTCATTTATTCATGGTAATTTAAGGTTTCGCGTGCGAGTAATTAATTTTACATTTACAGAGGCCGGCAGATGGAACCCCAGGCCGGCAGCGGGCTGAGCCGCTCAGCCGGCTGCCGGTCTGGGGTTCTTTCTGCCGCCCCGTGCCAGACGGGGTCCCCGCCGCTGGCCCTGCTCAGCCGCTGCCGGCCTGGGATTCCGTCCATCCAGGCCGGCAGCGGGCTGAGCGGGGGGGACCCCAGGCCGGCAGCAGCGTGCCACAGTAAATCAGCTTGCGTGCCGCAGGTTGCCGACCACTGGGCTATATAATCCCATAGTTCCATAGGGAGGGGTGCAAATTAACCTATTCAGAGTGGCAATAATTTTTTTTTTATGTCGGGGAGGCCAAATTTACTGACCTTCCGAGTCACATACAATAAGCTTCAGAAGCTCAAGAGCCGCAAGAAATGCACAACCTGCCCTGCGGGGCAGTGACTGCTGTGGCGCTGCGCTTCTGCCCTGACATCACCTTGTGGAGCTAAAGCCCTTAGTTCCCCCCTCTCCAGAGGGCAGAATCCCACCACCTCGCTGCAGGGCAGATGCCCTGAGGCCCCTCTTCCCCCCCACTCCCCTGCACAGTCTGGTAGGTGAAGGAGTGGGGGTGGCGTGGGCTGTGAGACACTTTAACTGTAAAAAAGCCACATATGGCTCATGAGCCACAGTTTGGCCACGTCTGGATAATGGTTTTAGGTATATGAAGAAGGTGCGAGCAAGTCTATTGAGTGGTATTTTAGAAGTGGATCCTGAAATGGTTTGTGTGTGATTTGTGCACACTTTTTGGTACATCTATGAAGGTGGGCAGCAGTACCATATAGTAGTTGGTGCAGGTGCCTGAGTAGCAGTGACTTTGGGAAATCTTAAGGAAAGGAGTTAGAAAAGTCAGTAAGGAAAGAAATTAAGATGCACTAAAGAAAGAGAGATAAGAGTTCAGGAGAATATGTTCAGATGTGATTATAGATGGATTTTGCCAATTTAATTTTTCTTTCCAATTTAACTATCTTTACAGCTAAATTAATCTAATTTTTTGCTAAACTTAGATTCTAAGTCTGATATTACCAAGAAAATGTTGTTAATTATATTATAAATGTTTCTGAAAACTAATTGTCTGGCATGGGATGAATTTTCAGCCAATTCAATATCCTCATGTAATATACTTGAAAAAGAGCATCACAGGGACTGTTTTGTATTTAAATCATATTTTTATTTGTTAAATACATTTTTCTCTTTAAAATAAATCTATTTAAAATTAAATTTGAAATTGTCTATCTATGCTAAGCCTAAATTTACTATAATTTATTAAAATAGTTTAAATTAAAAAAAAATCAAACAGTACGTTTGGTGGCAAAATTTTAAAGTCAAACCACTGAACTAGTGGAAGCCCCTGGTGAAGAACCTGGAACCAGAGTATATTGAGATGATAAACCAGCTTTTGACAACAGTAGCCTCTTTCGTAGGTGAAGCAGGAATATTTCCTTCATTTCACTTTATTCAGTTAGTTCAGTTCAATACCTAGTTCATTAAAAGTTTAAAAAAAAAAAATAACCCCAACAGCTTGTTTTCCTCATCTGCTCTGTGACTAAAAACTAGATGAGAAGATGAGATCTATTAGTTTTAAAATATTGAAAGATACATTGATCAGTAATTTACAGGCTATATTTAGTTGGAAATGAACATGTTTTAATACTTACCAACCAATGATGATCACTTTTCTTTAGGAAAATAAAAAGTACATGTATTTGTACAAACAACACTAAAATTGATGATATAAAACAAGGTTTCTTGCTTGCGGATTTAAATCATGATTAAAATGGGTGATTTAAATCAATCCACCCTGCATGGACTCCATAGTGTAGCCACCCCAGACCCTGGGACCAGTGCCTCTGACCTCCTGAGCCCCCCAGTCCTTTACACGCTGGCACTCTGGCTTCTAGTTTAACCCCATCAGGGACAACATGGCAGGGAAGCCAGAATCACAGGCTTAACAAAGGAATTTCTTAGCTTCACTTTATTCTTAAGAAAACAGTAAAGTTACAGATCTTTGCAAAAAGCAACAGAGGGTCCTGTGGCACCTTTAAGACTAACAGAAGTATTGGGAGCATAAGCTTTCGTGGGTAAGAACCTCACTTCTTCAGATGTCTTGAGATGCACACCCTTCTAGTCACTCTTTCTGTAAGTGTGAGGTCTTATCAGTGTTTTAGGCTAGGCAGAGTCCCTCTTGCCTTCTCTCTCTCTCCAGCTGGTTGTTCTTGCATGTAGGATGGATGGTCCCCTTCTCAAAGAAGCAATCCCCCCTTTGTTTTTGTCATGTATCCAGGCTGAGAAGCTGCAGATCTACCAACTATGCTGATGGTCCTGTGTAGAAAATCCATGGGAGTAATCAGCAGATGAGAACAGTTAAAAGTAATGGGCCTAGATCATGGGTTTTCAAACAGAGGGGTCCCAAAGTTATTATGTAGAGCGTCTAGAACTGTCATCTTCCATCCCAAACCCCACTTCGCCTCCAGCATTTAAAATAGTGTTAAATATAAAAAAAGTGGTTTTAATTTAGAAGGGGGGTCGCACTCACAGGCTTGCTGTGTGAAAGGGGTCACCAATACGAAAGTTTGAGAACCACTGGCCTAGATTGCTCTGATACCTTCAGTGGTAGTCCTTCAGTGAGGTGACAAGCACCTCTCCTGGGTAGGATAGTGGCTCAATATGTTACAATAGACTTGTCTTAGAGGCTATGGCTATACTAGCACCTTTGTTGGTAAAACTTTTGTCAGTCGGGTGTGAAAAAACCACACCCCTTACATAAATTTCACTGACAAAAGCGCTGGTGTGGACAGCACTGTGTCCATTGCTGCTTGTTGGGGATGGTTTAATTATGCTGACGGGAGAGCTCTCTGCCATCAGCGTAGAGTGGCTACATGGGAGACCTTACAGCAGCATAGCTGCAGTGGTACAGTTGTGCCACTCTAATGTCTGTAGTGTAGACATAGACTTAGTCAACATTGCACATGTTTAGCATGTAGCACAGTGTGGTGGTTACAATAAAAAATGGAGCTCACAATTTGATGCATTCTGATCCCAATCTGTTACAGACTCATCTTATTTTTATGCTTTCATTTGGGAGACAATGAAAGCCAAAGGGTAGTGTCAAACCACAGAAATTCCTATAAATATAAAATGCATTGAAGTATAAAATAATTCAGCCTCCCAAGAATGTTTAGTAATATGCCATGTATCAAGAAATTCTGAAAATAATTGGACATGAAGGGAGGAAGAGAGAGGCTCAGAGACAGACAACAAAATAATTAGGGGTATGGAAGAGCTTCCATATGAAAAGATGTTGAAGAGATTTGGGATGGTTTAGTATAGAGAGGGATATAATAAAGATATGTATAATAAGTGGTATGGAAAAGGTAAAAGGACCCATCTTATCCACCCATTCTCGCAATAAAAGGATAAGGTGTTCAATAAAATTAAAAAGCAACATAATGTACATTTAGCCTGTGGAACTTGTTGCCACAAGATATAATTGAAACCAGCAGTTTAGCAGGATTCATAAAAGGATTGAACATTTAGTATGAGTAGTGAGACCATCCAGAGTTATAGTAAGGATTAAAATAAATAATAAAATCTCAAAGTTTTTTTTTAACCCATGTTTCTAGTTCAGATTCTGTGGTTTCAAGATGTGTGTAAATCAAAGCCATGTCTTCCAGGAAAAAAGAAAAAGCTTCCATCTTTTAGGTAGATTAATTATTTCTCAATACGGAAGTGTACAGTTGGGTGACCATTTTTCTGTGCGTATGTGAAGGTTTTTTTTCTCAGCCCTAGAGCAGTGACTCAACCTTACTTCCAGACTGGGTCTCCTAGACACTACCTCAATACAAATAAATAATATTAACAATAATATTATTAATAATTTACTACCACACACACATTCCTCTCCCAGTACAAGGGCACCGATGAAAACAGGTGAAAATGGTTGATGGGATATGGTTAGACTGGGTCTTCTATTTACAGCAATAATTTATCTGGACATCTTGTTATCACACTGTCACTTTTCACTGTTGGAGACGCTATCAGTTGAAATCTAGTCAGTTTTTTAAAAATGAGTTACATAAGAACGGCCATACTGGCCATTGGTCAGACCGAAGATCCATCTAGCCCAGTGTTCTGTCTTCTAACAGTGGCCAATGCCAGGTGCCCCAGAGGGAATGAATTGATCACGTAATCATCAAGTGATCCATCCGCTGTCACCCATTCTACTGCATCTGTCTTAATCTCTTTGTGATTTTGTTTTGGTTTTACAGTCAGTTTTTTATTTTATAAACATTTTTATTCCCTTCCATTGTGTGAAAAACCCATACATACTGGAGAAACCACCTATAAAGAGGGCTGTCAAATGCACAAAAACTGAAAAAGAAATATTTTTTTCTCTGCTTTTTCAATGTCGGTAATCCTAAATGTAACAACAGCAGGTAGACAGACTTCAGACCGCAGCATGGTTTTGTAATTTACAGTCATTTTGTGTGCCACAAATGTGTTTTTTCATGAAAAATAATTACTGTATGGAAAGGAGGGTTTAGTGAATAGAGTAGTTGACAGAGTCAGGACCTCATGATTCTATTTACAGCTTTATGAAATGCTTATGTGGCCTTGTCCCAGATGGTTAATTTCTCATTATAGTTTATTAATCTGTAAAATGAAGATAACAGTCCTACAGTGGTTTTGCAAAGATTAACTTTGCAAAGTGCTGTCTACTTTTCAGATGAAATGTGTAGTATAAATATTCTCATATTCAAGCAAAGAAATGTTTGTCAGATGAACATGGTGCCATGAGCTAAGTATTTGTTACATAGGTCCCTTGCATGTGGTTTATTTGCAGAGTCGCTCCGCTGATAAATATATACCAACCAGATCCACCTGGTAAACAGAAATAGAATTTAAATTACTTGCACAAACTCCACTTTGTGCAGTGACTTGCAGGCCTAGGGGAAATCGTACTTGTATTTCTTCAATAATTTATTAAATTCATATATCAATTTGCTATGTAAGAGAAGTAGGTGGATTTTGTGTGAAGAAAGATTCAGATGGTGATGACACTTTTCGTAACTATCTTGAGAGTTTGTAAATGTCTGGATTGGCTTGATCTAGCTGGGATTAATTTTTATTCTAGAAATGGAGAAGGGCCTCAAGCTAATTCAAAATGAACAAAACTTAAAAAGTAAATTTTGTATTATATGAGCTAAATATGCACTGTTTTACCTCTATTGCAGGAATACAGAAGCTTGCTGTTTTAGACTTGTAGTGCTGTGCAAGCTCCAACGGACCATAGAAAAATGGACATGTTCCAGATACTGCGTAAAACATCAGAGCGTTTAGAATGTGATCACTGCAGTTTCAGAGGGACAGATTATGAAAACATACAAATTCATATGGGTACCATCCACCCAGAGTATTGTGATGAAATGGATGCTGCTGGTTTAGGTAAACTTATATTTTATCAGAAAAGTGCAAAACTGTTCCACTGTCACAAATGTTTCTTTACCAGCAAGATGTATTGCAACGTTTATTATCACATCACATCACAACATGCAGTACCTGAAAAGTGGAATGAAGACCAGAAAGATCAGTTAGAAGCTGAGACTGAATCCCTGAAAACAACACTCATTCGGGAGCCACACAAACCTGCCCTTTCCCCTGAACCACACAAACCTGCCCTTTCCCCTGAACCCCCAAAACCTGACCTAGTTATTTCCCCCAAGCTTCAGAAACCGGCGGTGTCCCCTGAACCTGAGAAGCCTGCCCTGGTGGTGTCCCCTGAACCTGAGAAGCCTGCCCCAGCAGTGTCCCCCGAGCCCCAGAAGCCTGCCCCGGCAGTGTCCCCTGAGCCCCTCAGGCATTCCCCAGCCATGTCCCCCGAGCCCCAGAAGCCTGCCCCAGCAGTGTCCCCTGAGCCCCAGAAGCCTGCCCCAGCGGTGTCCCCTGAGCCTCGAAGGCGTTCACCAGTGGTGTCTCCGGAGCTCCAGAAGCCTGCTCCAGCAGTGTCCCCTGAGCCACGCAGGCGTTCCCCGGCGGTGTCCCCTGAGCCCCGCAGGCGTTCCCCGGCGGTGTCTCCGGAACCCCGCAGGCATATGACTCAGACGCGGAGGCCTGCTCCTGCTTTGTCTCCGGAGCCCCGCAGACCTGCTTCTGCAATTTCCCCAGAATCGTGGAGGCCTGCTCCCTCTGCTTCTCCTGAGCCCTGGAGGCCTGCTGCTGCTATTTCTCATGAGCTACAGAAATCTCCCACCGCTGTCTCTCCCTGGCCTCCAAAACCTGCCCCGGTGGTCTCCCCCGAGCCGCGGAGGCCTGCCCCGGTGGTCTCCCCCGAGCCGCGGAGGCCTGCCCCGGTGGTCTCCCCCGAGCCGCGGAGGCCTGCTCCAGACCCTTGGAAACCTGCATCCTTCTCTGAACCCCAGAAATCTACTCTTGTTTCGTCTGAGCCATGGAAACCCATCTCCTCTGTATACCCTGAAGGCTGGAAACCTGTTCTTTCTCCTGATACTTGGATGTCTGCTCCCCCTGTTTCACCTGAACTCCGAAAACCTAGTCACACTGTTTCCTCTGAAGTTTGGAAATCATCTTTGTTTTCTGATCTTCGTAAACCTGCTCCCTCAATGTCTCCAGAGTCTTGGAAACTTACTTCCGAGTCCCGGAAGTCAACCTTCTTCTCTGAGACTCAGAAGTCTGCCCCCACCATTTCCCCCGAGGGACAGAAACGGGCCCTCTTCCCTGAATCCCGGAAAAGAGCCCTCTTCTCTGAGCCTCGAAAATCTGCTCCTGCTGCTTCGTCTGAGGTCCAGAAACGTGCTTTCTTCCCTGAGCCTCAGGTGTCTGGTCCTACTGTTTCCCCTGAAGTCCAGAAACATATCCTCTTTACTGAGTCCCAGAAACCTGCTCCTTTCTCTCCTGAAGTCCAGAAACAGGCCTTCTTCCCAGAGCCCCAGAAACTTGCGGCTGTTTCCCCTGAAGTCCAGGAACATACTTGCTTCCCAGAGTCTCAGAAAGCTTCTCCTGCTGCCTCCCCTGAGATCCAGAAACCTGTCCCCTTCACTGAGTCCCAGAAACCTGCTCCTGCTGTTTCTCCTGAGGCGCAGAAACATGCCCTCTTCACTGAGTCCCAGAAACCTGCTCCTGCTGTTTCTCCTGAGGCGCAGAAACAAGCCTATACTGAGCCGCAGAAATGTGGTGTTTCCCCTGATGTCCAGAAGCATGCTCTGTTTTCTGAGACCCAGAAACCTGCTCCCGCTGTTTCCTCTGATGTGCAGAAACATGCTCTTTCTACTGATCCCCACAAGCCTGCTCCTTCTGTTTCCTCTGAGGTCCAGAAAAATGTTCTTTTTCCTGAGTCTCTCAAACCTGCTTCAGCTGTTTCCTCTGAGCCCCAGACACCCATTGAGTCCGATGAGAGTGATTTCCTAGCTCAGAGTTTAGAAGACCAAAAAACACTTGATGATCTATTGTCTCAGGAAGAGCAGTCAATCTTAGTGAAGGAGCCTTCAGAAGATATGTTGTATTCATGCCCCAAAAAGAAGCCTAAGAAGGAAAACCAGGAGACCTCCGATAATGAACTAAATAACAGTGAATGTGGAAAAACAGAGATGGATTCTGTCGAGGTAAAAGAACAAGAATCAAATAGTGATCAAGAACAGTTTGATACGGAATCATCTGATTACAACAAAGAGAGCAAAATAGATGCAACTACTCCCATTCAGCCACAGTGCATACTGCAGTTTACAGAAGAGAAAGAGGCTTTCATCTCAGAAGAAGAGATTGCAAAATATATGAAGCGTGGAAAGGGAAAGTATTATTGCAAAATTTGTTGCTGTCGTGCAATGAAAAAAGGTGCTGTTTTGCATCATTTAGTTAACAAGCATAATGTTCAAAGCCCCTACAAATGTAAAATATGTGGAAAGGCTTTTCTTTTGGAGTCCCTTCTTAAAAACCATGTTGCTGCTCATGGTCAAAGTTTGCTTAAATGTCCACGCTGTAATTTTGAATCAAATTTTCCCAGAGGCTTTAAGAAACATTTAACCCATTGCCAAAGCCGTCATAGTGAAGATACAAATAAAAAGCAATTGGACAGCCTTGAACCACTTGAACAAATGTGATTTTTTTTCTTATACTCAATGAGTTTAATTTACTAAAATATGTAAGTATTGCTGTATGTTAGCTAAGTAAGTAGTTTAGCTGATCTGACAAGTCAAAAGATGCATGGTTTATTGTACTGTGTTTAACTTGTCTTATAGCTGTATTACTGAAAGGATTTATTATTCAAAAGTTGTTCTAAATACACATTCATGTCCCTGTTTTATTCATCAATAAATTCATACTTTATTAGTCAGAGATGCTATATTTCTGAAACCAAAACAGGGGTGAAAACTAGTTTTGTAAAGATTGTTGTAAAACATTCAGGCAATAAAGTGGAGGTGTGTGTGGCAAACAATCCATATCATATTACTGTGAAGACTGAACTTAGTTTTTCACATCTCTCAAATGTCTTATTTTTTAAAATGTGAAGCAAAGCCTCAAAATTAGTAGCCCATGAAACTGAAAGTTTGAACAGGCATGAAAGAATGATGTTGGTTCTCTGGAATAATTATGCCATGAGCTTGTGATTGAGTATGTAGCATTTGTTGGAAATTCACTGCTCTCATCTCTTTGAATTATTTGTCTGACTATAAAAATGTCAAGGTACTTATTTTGTGACGTATTTTGACCATGTTTTAAGCATGTGCTAATATACATTAAATTGATGGAGTAATATCAGATTTACTATATATATATAGCAACCAGAATTTTCTCTTGTTGACTCCGATGTTTTGGTATGCCAGAGAAAACTGAATTTCTTGTATCTGGTAAAATGTTATGCTTCAATCTTTTAATAAAAGGCTAACTTGAACACTAGGCATTGTTTTTGTCTAGTCTTTAAAAGAAAAGCCTGTGATAGTCCACTATGTTGTAGTCTCAAATACTTTTGTATAGCAGCATTCAGTGCAGAATAAATCTGAAGTTTTTCTGTAGGTATTATAGCTTTCTGTTCATGGAAGTAAAAATAGTTTAAACTCCCATGTCTGTACTTTGGAAAGGAGCATTAAATGTAAGAGGAAGAAAATACTTGTAATATACCATGGTAGGGAACGCATACACTATTTTAGTGTTTTGTCCCATTTCCAATCCCTTTCATAGAACCATAGAATCATAGAATATTAGGGTTGGAAGAGACCTCAGGAGGTCATCTAGTCTAATCCCCTGCTCAAAGCAGGACTAACACCAACTAAATCATCCCAGCCAGGGCTTTGTCAAGCTGGGCCTTAAAAACTTCTAAGGATGGAGATTCCACCACCTCCCTAGGTAACCCATTCCAGTGCCTCACCACCCTCCTAGTGAAAATGTTTCCTAATATCCAACATAGACTCCCGCAACTGCAACTTGAGACCACTGCTTCTTGTTCTGTCATCTGCCACCACGGAGAACAGCCTAGCTCCATCCTCTTTGGAACCCCCCTTCAGGTAGTTGAAGGCTGCTATCAAATCCCACTTCACTCGTCTCTTCTGCAGACTAAATAACCCCAGTTCCCTCAGCCTCTCCTCGTAAGTCATGTGCCCTAGCTCCCTAATCATTTTCGTTGCCCTCCGCTGGACTCTCTCCAATTTGTCCACATCCCTTCTGTAGTGGGGGGACCAAAACTGGACACAATACTCCAGGTGTGGTGTCACCAGTGCTGAATAGAGGGGAATAATCACTTCCCTCAATCTGCTGGCAATGCTCCTAGTAATACAGCCCAATATACCGTTACCTTCTTGGCAACAAGGGCACACTGCTGATTCATATCCAGCTTCTCATCCACTGTAATCCCCAGGTGCTTTTCTGCAGAACTGCTACTTAGCCAGTTGGTCCTCAGCCTGTAGCAGTGCATGGGATTCTTCCTTCCTAAGTGCGGGACTCTGCACTTG
The DNA here is from genome assembly GCF_028017835.1 of Emys orbicularis. NCBI lineage: Eukaryota > Metazoa > Chordata > Testudines > Emydidae > Emys > Emys orbicularis. The sequence goes on along the minus strand of NC_088683.1, from coordinate 255,589,265 downwards.
TCCTTGTTGAACCTCATCAGATTTCTTTTGGCCCAATCCTCCAATTTGTCTAGGTCACTCTGGACCCTATCCCTACCCTGCAGCATATCTACCTCTCCCCCCAGCTTAGTGTCATCTGCAAACTTGCTGAGGGTGCAATTCATCCCATCATCCAGATCATTAATAAAAATGTTGAACAAAACCGGCTCCAGGACCAACCCCTGGGGCACTCTGCTTGATACCAGCTGTCAACTAGACATGGAGCCGTTGATCGCTACCTGTTGAACCCGATGATCTAGCCAGCTTTCTATCCACCTTATAGTCCATTCATCCAGCCCATACTACTTTAACTTGCTGGCAAGAATACTGTGGGAGACAGTATCAAAAGCTTTGTTAACATCAAGATATATGACGTCCACCACTTTCCCCATATCCAGAGAGCCAGTTATCTCATCATAGAAAGCAATCAGGTTGGTCAGGCATGACTTGCCCTTGGTGAATCCATATTGACTGCTGCTGATTACCTTCCTCTCCTCCAAGTGCTTCAAAATGGATTCCTTGAGTAACTGCTCCATGATTTTGCCGGGGATTGAAGTGAGGCTGAATGGTCTGTAGTTCCCTGGGTTCTCTTTCTTCCCTTTTTTAAATATGGGCACTATATTTGCCTTTTTCCCATTGTCCAGGACCTCCCCCAATCGCCACAAGTTTTCAAAGATTATGGCCAATGGCTCTGCAATCACATCAACCAACTCCCTCAGCACCCTTGGATGCATTAGATCCGGCCCCATGGACTTGTGCACGTCCAGCTTTTCTAAATAGTCCTTAACCTGTTCTTTCACCACTGAGGGCTGCTCACCTCCTCCCCATACCGTGTTGCCCAGTGCAGCAGTCTGGGAGCTGACGTCTGCGAAGACCAAGGCAAAAAAAGCATTGAGTACTTCAGCTTTTTCCACATTATCTGTCACTATGTTGCCTCCCCCATTCAGTAAGGGTCCCGCACTTTCCCTTACCACCTTCTTGTTGCTAACATACCTGTAGAAACCCTTCTTGTTACCTTTCACATCCCTTGCTAGCTGCAACTCCAATTGTGCCTTCTCCTGATTACACCCCTGAATGCTCTAGCAATATTTTTATACTCCTTCCTAGTCATCTGTCCAAATTTCCACTTCTTGTAAGCTCCCTTTTTGAGTTTAAGCTCACCGAAGATTTCACTGTTAATCCAAGCTAGTCGCCTGCCATATTTGCTATTCCTTCTGCACATCGGGATGGTTTGTTCCTGCGCCCTCAATAAGGCTTCTTTAAAATACAGCCAGCTCTCCTGAACACCTTTCCCCCTCATATTAGCCTCCCAGGGGATCCTGCCCATCAGTTCCCTAAGGGAGTCTGTCTGCTTTTCTGAAGTCCAGGGTCCGTATTTTGCTACTCTCGTTTCTTCCTTTTGTCAGGATCCTTTTGTTTTAATTATTTTTGGATGTTACTCACCTAACATTGCTATTTTCCAACAGATACAGTAAGTTATGCTTATCTGCTTTGGCCATATATTAATGCACTTACACTGGAATAAATATTAGTAACGGACTGTGTATTTTCATTGCACTTTTCAACGGTGGGAAGTCAACCTGTTACTTCCAATGAAAGCAATATACTATAGGCTGTACTGTAGACAATAGTCCTGCATTGTAAGGAGGGCAAGTACATAATGTACCAGGCAATATGCTTCTAGTTTTCCCATAATCACATGAGGATTTGAAGGTCACTTTCATGGGCTCATAACACAAGAACTAGGGGGTCACCAAATGAAATTAATAGGCAGCAGGTTTAAAACAAACAAAAGGAAGTATTTTTTCACACAATGCAGTGTCAACCTGTGGAATTCCTTGCCAAAGGATGTTGTGAAGGCCAAGACTATAACAGCGTTTAAAAAAAAAAAAAAGCTAGATAAGTTCATGGAGGATAGGTCCATCAATGGCTATTAGCCAGGATGGGCAGGGATGATATCTCTAGCCAGGGTGGATTTGGTTTAAATCAAATTGATTTAAATTATCAGGAAGACTTGATTTAATCATGGATTTCTACATAAAAGTGCATTATTGTTGGTTGTTATAACCTTAATACATATTCTTCACAACTCAGAGAGAGATGTAGGTTTCATTTTTAGAAGGTACACACTATACATTTTTAAAGTGATTTATTTTGAAAACTTTTCAGATTAATTTTACAGCTATATCAGAAAATGGATGATTGGTTATTTCATTTACCAAAGGTAACTGAAGCAGATATTTATGAAGTCATTGGAAGGTGAACTATCTCCAATTCCACAGGTTAATCATTAATATTTAGATGATTTTCTTGCCATTCTGTATTAGGAGGAGAACATCACCAGACAGACATTTAAATTGTTTTATTTAACTAAAACAACAACATTATGTATGCTGGATTCTTTTCTTCAACAGCAAACATAATATTTTAACAAAACAAGCGTATGAATTTTTGAATTTAGTTAAACATTCCAAGTTTTTTAAAATCAGGTTTGTTTTTGTTAAAATTGTTTTTAACTAAAATAGTTAAATGAAATAGTTTAAAAAACAAAAACAAAAATTAAATGGACTAGGTCAGCCAGCTCAATGTGAGAAACTTAAAATATTGGCTTCTGCAGCTAACTCAGTCGTCTTCATCTTCATTTTCCTGTTTGTTCATAACCTGGAAAAGAAAAACAAGCTTTCCTGCTTTTTCAGGTCCAAACGATTTCTCAATTTGGAATTAATTAGTCCAAAGGAAGAAAATATTCTTTCTATACCAGCAAAAGATGCTACTGCTGTTAAAAGTGAGATTATCACTTCAACAGTCTCTGAAGCTAAGTGCTTAAGTGACTTACACCAGTTCACTGGTGTGGCTTTCTTTAAAACATCATCAGCAAACGTATATTTCTTGAATGGTTCGCCCTTCGCTCTGAAGTTTCTTATAATTGGCATTATGGAGGGATGATTGCTGGATGTCCATGTCATAGCCAACTCCTCTTCTTCAGCAGTTAAGGTTTGACCCTGGTACCGAGTATTGAGAATATTTGCAAGAAAATGAGCTGGAGATATTGCTTGTCCCATTCGTTTTTTTAATGCTTGTAATTTAACTATGTCATTGCATATTTCTCTTTTTAAGATCTCACTCAGTTCCTTCCAAATTTCAACAGAGTCAGCAATAAAACAGCTATTTCCCTGCATTTTGTTCAAGGCTACAGAAATAGGCTTCAGGGTACTCAGCATGTGTTCAACATTTCTCTTAAGTCCAATGTTGAGAACTGTCACAATGCCATCTATTTTTTCACAAATGGTCATCAGATTAGGCCAATTCTTGATATAGTGCTCAAAACAGTCCACTACTGAGTTCCATCGCACATCTTGTGGGAGAGTTAGCTTAATTCCTCCCACTTTTTTCAGAGCAGCTGCTGCAGAGTGGTTGTTACAGAAGTATTTTGCAATTTCAACAACATTTGCCTTTATTTCTGGAACACTGAAGTCTTTGGCTAGGAGGTGCATCAAATAAGCACTGCAACTGTATGTTATTAGCTTGGGACTCTCTTCTAAATTTCTTCTCATCTTGGATACATTTGCAGCATTATCTGTGACCAAGCTGAGTACTAGACATTTGAATTTTTTTTCACAGTTTGTTACAGCTTTTACTGCTGCTACTTGTAAGTATTCTGCTGTGTGTGCATTTCCTGATGAATCAATTGTTTCTGTAAGAAAGACATTCCTTTCTTCTCTTGTCACACAAGCACATACAACAGGATCATTGTGGACATTGCTCCACCTATCAAGACTGAGATTAACAATTTCACCCTCTAGACCTTTTGCACACTGCTCAATTTCTCTTTCATACACTTTATCCAGCAATTTGCCTGCGACATCTGCTTTTTTGGGTGGACTGTATCCTGGTCTTAATGACTGAACCGTGTTAATGAAGTGTGGGTTCTCAATCATACGGAAAGGAGAGTTTGTTGCATAAACAAACTGGGCAATTTTTTCATCAATTACCTCTTTTTGTAATCTGCTGGTTCTTATCACAAATTTACCTATGGATGTTTCTGGATGATGGAGATTTTTTTTTTTCTTTTTGCTACAGGTGACATACTGTGCTATGTGACATACATGTGACTGAAACACTATCATTGGCAGATAACTCTGAAACTATAGAAAATGATGGTGATCTTGAAGGTGGATAGTCTTCAGAATCCTGTATGTTGAGTATGGATTCTCCTAAACAAAATAAGTCAATGTTATTTAATTATTATTACCATACTGCTCATTTAGTATTACTCATGGCATTCACTGACATTCAGTACTACTTGAAAGGTGAAATTGTAAAAGGAAGATCTGCCTATTTCAGCTATTTATTTTTTATCACAACTGCATCTAAAATGATAGTACCATAGAGTAACAACTATATTTTTTGCTCAAACATGAGAATTCAAGAATAGTCCAGGAGGAAGACAGGCAGTCCTTAAGAAAGAAGTACGAAATAAAAAAAAATTACTAACCTGAAGATCCTGCATGTTCAGACATGTTCCTTTCATCATCTTCAACGCAGCTTCCTCCTGAGAAGGAACACTTCTCATGATGTTGTTTCATTCGAGCAACCAGGCCTTGCATTTCTTTGTTGGTATGTGGCTTTTGACTTATAAGGACACCTACTTCGATGTGGCAATAAAACACATCATGTATCTGAGGTTGTGTGTGAAGACAAGATACTAGTAGTTCAGAGTTTCCTTTTGGCTTGAGTATAGCCCCATTACTCTTCAAATGCCTTGTGATGGGGTGTGACTCACCACTCTGGCACCTCCTGCTGTCTTGGGAATTAGCTCTGCATGGTAGTATGCCCTCTGGGTGCTGCCTCGCTGCCATCACTTCTGCTCTAGGACCCACATCTCTCCAAGGACTGTGGCATCTGCTTCAGCGACACAGGCCTCCGCTGTGCCACACAGTGTGCTCCCGCCTTCTGGGAGACCTGCAGTGCACTGTTCAGCCACTTCCCTTAGTGGCTGCTGCAGCGAGTTGTCTGGCCACTTCCTCGTGGCCCGAGCATCCTCTTTGCCCTTGCCTCAGGGCCTCGGTGTGCAAACCCCAGCAGCCAGCCAGGAGCTGTCTCTCGCTCCACCGGTCCTGCTAGCAGCACTGCTCTGTCCAGGGTGCTGGCAGTTCTCTCAGCCCATCAGAGATACAATCCTTCCTCTGTGGGCTCCCAGCAGAGAACTGCCTTCCTCTGCTCTGCCGCTCCCTTTTTATATGGGTCTGTTTGGCTGCTCCCTTCAGCCCTTCTCTGTTTGCCTGCCTTCGGAGCAGCATTGGTAGGGCTGCTTTTAATCCCTTTTCTGCCAGTGTGGGATTAAAGTTTTTTTTCTCCTGCTGCTGATAGCTCATATCAGTTGATTGACCTCTTACAGTTGGCATGGTTACTTCCACCTTTTCATGTTCTCTGTATGTATAAATATCTTCTGTGTGTTCCATTCTATGCATCCGATGAAGTGGGTTGTAGCCCATGAAAGCTTATGCTCAAATAAATTTGTTAGTCTCTAAGGTGCCACAAGTACTCCTGTTCTTTTTGCGGATACAGACTTACACGGCTGCTACTCTGAAAAAAATCCCTGAGACATACATCCCTTATTGTAAGTTAAAGAACACTTGAACTACAATATCATATAGTTCAAATGATACTAAGCGAGGCAATTTATTTGCCAGTGGCCAGTTTGCAAGAAATTGCTAACAGCAGATCTTAAATTGCTTTAAAGTTTACTAGATAAAATACAAGTAAAACACACACACATTACAAGCATACACATCTTAAATACTATACAAACTATTCTAAACTAATACTAAAACTATAATTAAAAGAATATTAAGCTTACCCTATAAATCCGTTGCTGCTTTCTTTTAAAACCAAAGCACTGCTGCTGTTCATCTCCTGGTCAGTCAGTTCTGTTCTGCTCCAGCTTTCCGCTCGCGCTCTCTCTCTCTCTCTCTCTGCAGCAGTTTGTCTTTGGCTTCTCTTGCTGGCTCTTCGGCTCTGTCTTGCCTCTTCAGACACAGCCTCTGGACTCCCAAAAATGCTGCTGGCAGCTGGCCTTTTATGCTACATTGTATCTGTCTTTATATAGCTTCCTATTCTTGGCTACTCACTCGCACATGCTCAGTCTTGACCGTTACTTTAGAATTCTGATTGACAGGTCAGACCTTTAAAACAAGTTGTGACCAGTATGAGTGGGTTCTGACCAGCTAGAGGCTTAACTGACTGAACTCTCCATCATCCCTCCCTTCCTTGCATATACTCACTGTTATTGTTTACTTCAAGTTAGGACTCTGCAGACCCTTACACACACTTGGCCTTTTGTCATGGTGCCATCATGGAAATTCTGGGCTTTCTGCCAGGGCACCTTTTAAAAAATGTTTTAGAAATCCTAAGTTCATACTGAGCATGCTCCATTATCCATCTCAGAGTGGAGTGATTTTTGCTTATTCAGAATGGAGATCAAAAATACAAAGTAGAGACTGGAGAGTTATCTCTGATAGTAATACAATGGTCCCTCAAGACCTTTCACCCATCCCTGCAGCATTGTGTAATACAGGTGCTTACCAACACCACCATGGCTATGTACTTCAATAAATAGAGAGGAATGCATTCCCAGATCTTGTCTTTGGAGACAAGAAAACTTTGGCTGTAGTGCATCAAAACCAAATCCACCCAATAGCTCTTCACCTCACAGGGAAGGAGAATGTAGCGGGGCACTTGCTTAGCAGGAGGTCTCAGGATCAACATGAGTAGTCCTTGAAACCAGCAGCAGGCAGATCACTATTTCATAGATGAGTCACCCAGTAATATTAGACCTCTGCTTCCAAACAAAACACCAAATGCCAAGTGTTTTGCACAAGAGCACACACAAGTGCTCTCTCAGTTGCATTTCTGCTGGACTAAAGCTGTAACCTAAATGCCTTTCCCCTCCCATTCCCCTGATAACCAGGCTCATAAGGAAGATAAGGCTGAACAGAGCAACCATAATAACCTCAAAGTGGCCTGGTGTCCAGATCTGCAGCTGGCTGGAGAACCACCATATACTCTACCTCCGTCTCTCTACCTCCTGTCTCAACAGCAAAGCAGAATTCTGCTTACCATCCCAGAGACACTTCACCTTAAGTGTGAAGGATAAGATGCTGACTACTGTGGAATGTTTCTGCTTTCAAAGTTCCACCCATACTCTAGCAATCTAGAAAGGAATCTAGAAGAGCAACACTCAAAGGAATATCTATGAGGACCTCTTCTGTGCCAGATTTCAACTCTCTACCCTCCTCTAATAGAAGAAAAAAGTTGTAAAAATTGATGTTTTAATAATGAGGAAAGTATTTTTCCACTTTCCCCATACTCCAAAATATCTTAAACCACACTTACTCTAGCTTTAAAAACAAATTTAACCTTCAAGCAGAAATCAAGCCTGGAGTATTTCAGCATAGATGGTGAAATCTTATGTAATCGTAACCATGCTTTCTTCTAATTTAATTCACACTATCAAATGTAAAAATAAATCAAAACCTGACAACTCTTTGAGTCAACAGCAGTTCATATTTTTTCAAAATGAGCAGCCACATGTAGTTCTCCTTTCTGTTCCCAGGGAAAATATCTTTAAACTCAATTTTTTTTGATGAATTAAAGGTTTCTATACAAAGTAATCTTTGCTCAGTTTGTGTTTGTTTCACTTGACAACTGAACAGACATTTTTCCTAGCTTTGGAGCCAGAGTATCAATTTTATTTTCTACTCTTTTGTCAATAGTTTTTTATGGCAGAAAGCATAGCCACCATCACCTGAGGGCTATAAGAGAGTGCATCTAAGGGCTGCATTACCGTAGTATTTGCATACCTCACAGTCTTTAATGTATTTATCCTCACAACATCCTTGGAGGTAGATAAGTACTACTATCCCTATTTTACAGATGGGGAACTGAGGCATAGAGAGACTAAATGACTTGTCTAAAGTCACACAGGCATCTGTGATAGATGGGAATCAAACATGGATCTTCCAGCTCACAACACCCTAGCCACTTGACCATCCTTGCCCTCTCCCCAACTGTGGCTGCCAGCTGGATTTTTGTGCTATCTACCCCTACACTGCAGAAGCCTATTTTCTAGTATCCAGTGCCTGCCATTGATGCATCTAATGTCTACATTTTGAGGGTACTATCTGACACCCCTCTTTGGGAAATGTGCCTTTGAATTTTCTTTTAAGACGGTCCTCTCTTTCTGTGTTTGGGAATACACATGTTCTCACTTTGTCCCCACCAAGATGTAGCAGTCAGTGAATTTCTATTTGGGTGCTGGACTCACCCTAACTGTAATACACAAAGTCCCAATAGTTAAGTTGTCTTTTGCTCTTTACATACCATACATAATAGGAAGGAACCATAGTTTTTTGCAGTGTTGTGGCCATGTTGGTCCCAGTATATGAGAAAGACAAGGGAGGTGAGGTAATATCTTTTATTGGGCCAACTTGTTGGAAGGTACAAGCGTTTGAGCTACATAGAGCTCGTCTTCAGGTCTGGGCTATCACTCTGGCCCAGTCACTCTTCTGTTATATAATCCACAGTGGAACAGCTTCGACAGGAGAGATTGGGGAGTCTCATATCAGAATATCCTGTAGACCAGAGGTTCCCAAACTTTTTGCCTGCATGACCCCATTTTGAGACTTACTGTTTCCTGTGACATCAGACAGTAACCCAGCCACTGAGGAATCCAAGTAATTTGCACATTAAATACATTATTTAATGCACTCTAATGTGACACATGGGCTTGCATGTTATAACACAGCTTCTCAAAGTCCGGTGGCGTGGTAGAAACTGGACATCTAATCTCCAGTGTGACATCAACGGTAGATTGTTGGCAAGATGTTTTAGACAGAAGTGCGCTGAATCCAGCTTCACACAAATATGTGCTTGTGAATGGCGCACCATCAGTTTCAAGGCGCATGTTGAGAGTGCAGGATATTCATTCTTGACAGTGAACCAAAACTCCGGAAGAGAAAGTTGGGCATATGTTGGTTGCAAGAATCGATCACAGGAAATTTGGATGAGCTGTTCAATTTCAGTTGCTGGGAAATGCGTGGCATCTGGCTTGCACTGTAGGGGGGTTCGCACCCAATCATACTTTGTCATGTCCAACTTGGGGGGGAAAAGGATGCAAACTGTTCTTTCCTCTGGCTGAGATGCTCTTTGTCATCTGAGTGGGAGGCTGAATAATTTCATTGTCAGCCAGGAACTTGTAGAGCTGCGGGAAGGATTTACAGTTTGTCTTCAATAGATTACTCTTCCAGAAAACAATTTTCTTCATGAATCCTATCGTTCAATCACTCAGTTGAAGGATGTAGGTATTCTTTCCTTGCAGACCTGTTTTCAGTTTGTTCAGTTTCCCAAATATGTCTGTGACATAATTCAGAAGGCATATCTTCCTTTGGTCACAGAAAATCAACAAATTCACTCTTTGCAGTCCATTCCATAGGCACGCAGCTTGTCTGAGTTCTAAGAATCATCCCAGTATTTTTCCTTTCAAGAGCCAACGAGCTTCAGTGTGGAACAACACCACATCATGATTGGACCCCATGTCTTCACACAGTTTTTCAAACAGATGTGCATGAAGAGGTTGAACCTTGATGTAGTTCACAGTAGACAAGACCTGCTGCAAAACTTCACCAACCTCTAGACTTAGAGCTTTAGCTGCCAGTTCTCTGTGAATCATGCAGTTAGTCCACACAGCAGACAGAGCAACTTTCTTTACCAAGGCATGCAGACCTGCTTTGTTGCTTTCCATAGATGGAGCTCAATCTGTGCAAAAGCCCACCATGCGATCACACAGGATATTGTAATCTTACATGTAGCCATGTAGCACATTGAACATTCCTTGTGCTGTTTTGTGTCCAGGAAGAGGGAGACAGAACAGAAGGTCTTCAAGAATTGCACCCTCCCATGTGTATTTCATAAAAGCCAAGAAATGTGCATCACAGCTCTCAGTGCTCACATCAACTTGAAGAGTAAAAGCATCTTTGTTTTTCAGATGCTCCACCAGTGTGGGTTCCTGATCTGCTGCTATCACCTCAATCCCTCGCTTCACTGTGTTTTTGGAGAGTTGTATGGCTTTGAATTTGTTTGCCTTGGTTTCCCCACCCATTATCTTCACCATATTTGCAGCTGGCAAAATCAAAGCCTCTCTAATTGTGTGAGGCTTTTTGGCCTGTGTGATGCGGTAATTCACCTCAAATGATGCCTTGTGAGTGTGGTCAGAGATGGACGTGGCTCTCTTGCATTGCACTTGTTGATGCAAAAGTTCTTTCTGGAGCTGGAAAAATGACCTTGTTTTTTCTATGTGTGGTTTAAGTTTATTAGTCTTCATGCTTTTGCTAGATAATACTGTGTAACGTAGCAGGCAGTTTGGCCTTCTTTTGTTCTTGACAAAAACACAGGAGACTGGTGAAGCCATGCTCAAGGAAACCCTCATCATATTTGCTAGCAGAGTGGTTCCCAAACTTGTTCCGCTGCTTGTGCAGGGAAAGCCCCTGGTGGGCCGGGCCGGTCTGTGTACCTGCCGCGTCTGCAGGTTCGGCCGATCGCGGCTCCCAGTGGCCGCGGTTCGCTGCTCCAGGCCAATGGGAGCTGCTGGAAGTGGCGGCCAGTACGTCCCTCGGCCTGCGCCACTTCCAGCAGCTCCCATTGGCCTGGAGCAGCGAACCGCGGCCACTGGGAGCCGCGATCGGCCAAACCTGCGGACGCGGCAGGTACACAAACCGGCCCGGCCCACCAGGGGCTTTCCCTGCACAAGCGGCGGAACAAGTTTGGGAACCACTGTGCTAGCATGTTTCTTGAACTCCTGTTTTTCATTCATCCCTAAACTCACTTTGTGAGGTTAAAGCAGATACTCTGCATAAAAATGAGTCCATTGCACCTCTTCTCACAAATAAGGAGGAATTCACTGTTAAGCAAATGAGGCCAGGACTTAGGAAGGCTCTGTGTGGTGATGCTAGGGCAGCACAGAGACAGTGACTTACAATGATTCTTTATCCTCTGGTGCCAACAGGGTATTCAGGGTTGCATAAAAGAAGATAGAGACCCTGCCATAAGGTGATTACAAGTGGCTGCAGATTCCCATCTCAGAAAAGGCTAGCATATGTGCAGTGGCAGTGAAAAAAGCAAACAGAATGCTGGGAATAATTAAGAAAGGGATAGATAATGGGACAGAAAATATCATGTTGCCTCTATATAAATCCATGGTACTCCCACATCTTGAATACTGTGTGCAGATGTGGTCGCCCCATCTCAAAAAAGATATATTGGAATTGGAAAAGGTTCAGAAAAGGGCAACAAAAATGATTAGGGGTATGGAACAGCTTCCGAATGAGGAGAGATTCATAAGACTGGAACTTTTTAGCTTGGAAAAGAGACACGTAAGGGGAGATATGATTGAGGTCTATAAAATCATGACTGGTGTAGAGAAAGTAGATAAGGAAGTGTTGTTTACTACTTCTCATAAAACAAGAACTAGGGGTCACCAAATGAAATTAATAGGTAGCGGGTTTAAAACAAAAGGAAGTATTTCTTCACACAACGCACAGTCAACCTGTGGAACTCCTTGCCAGAGGATGTTGTGAAGGCCAAGACCATAACAGGGCTCAAAAAAGAACTAGATAAATTCATGGAGGATAGCTCCATCAATGGCTATTAGCCAATATGGGCAGGAATGGTGCCCCTAGCCTCTATTTGCCAGAAGCTGGGAATGAGCAACCAGGGGATGGATCACTTGATGATTACCTCTTTTGTTCATTCCCTCTGGGGCACCTGGCACTGGCCACTGTCGGAAGACAGGATACTGGGCTAGATGGACATTTGGTCTGACCCAGTAGGGCCATTCTTATGTTCTTATAGGCTCATACCAGCTCAAGCAGAGAGGATGCTCTGTCAATAAGGCTGCTGCCAACAAATAAGGATCTTCTGGATTCAGGTCTCTCAGCTGGATGCTTGTACATTTGGGGGGTGCAAATGGCAAAACATTATCTGCATAGCCCCCTCTGCATAGCCAAAGTATCTGGACCTGCTCCACAAGTGTTGAGCCAGGAAGGCGGCCTCCGCACAATGTGACCTTGCAAGCAACATATGTGCAAGGTCACACCAGGTGCAGGCCATCATTTTGTAGATCAAAATGGCACAGCGCATTTGTGGAGCAGATCCAGACACATTAGGGGTGGACCACATCATCTCATGTGCCAAATCTAGAGGGTTGGACCTGCAATCCATCTGTTGGGGTCGCAACCCACAGTTTGAGAACTGCTGCTGTAGACCCCTGTTCAAATCCTTTCTCTTCCTCTGGCAGAGAGCGGTGAATTGAACCTGGGACTCCCACATCCCAGGCTAGTGCTCTAACCACTGGGATAAAAGTTATAAGGTAGTTAGTGGCGGCTCCTCCTCTCCCGCTCCTGATTTGGAAAGGGACCCACGCTGGGTAGGTGGCCTCTGAGTATGCCTACAGAATCAGGCCCCATATGCAAGATAGGTAAGCAAACGCCTGTCTTCCCCCTGGTTTGTAGATTGCTGTGGGGCTTACATGGGAGATAAGTGTCTGGTCACATAGAGGGAGGCTGCAGTGCATATGCCTAGAGGCAGAAAGATAGGCGCCTAGGGAACTTTTACCCTGAAAATTTAGGCACTGAGTGAGTTTAGGCACTGGATCCAGCAGGAGTTTTGAGGATTGCAATGGAGCCTAAAACTGGGATTTAGGCACCTAAGTCTGGGGTTTGGGCGCTTAAGTACTTTTGTGGTTCCCAGTGCGTGCCTGGGGCGGCAAGCCGCGGGGGGCGCCCTGCCGGGCCCTGTGAGGGCGGCAGTCAGGCAGCCTTTGGCAGCGGGTATGCCGAAGCTGCGGGACCAGGGATCTCCCGCAGGCATGCCGCCGAAGGCAGCCTGCCTGCCGTGCTTGGGGTGGCAAAAAAGCTAGAGCCGCCCCCTGGTGGTTCCCACCCTAGGTGCTTAATTCAGTACTGATTCTTCACACTTCTGAATCCCTGGAGCCAAACCTCAGAAAAGCTCCAGTGTGATTGGGAATGTCAGTGGAACTCCAGTAATGGTATCTAGTAGAGAGGCTGTACTCAGTTCCACCACCACTGGAGGGAGAGAGTTCTCTTAGGCATTTCTCTTTCCTTCCTTTCCTGTGTAAAGGGAGTGGAAATCAATGCTTGCTGGTCATGGGAGGGAGTGGATACTCAGCTGTTACCTCCATTCTCCTTTCCTCCCCCATGCATGGCAGTGTTATCTGAAACATACTGAAGTAAAATGTTCCATAGTAAGTCACTTTCAAATTTAAATTAAATGCTCTGCCTTCAACTTTAAAAAGAAAACTAAATTCCTATAAACTCTTATTGGAAATAAACAGATTCAGGTACTGAGCTGAAAATTTACTTTTTAGAGTGAATTTCTTCCCAAGTAATCTGAGCTTTCATAAAGCTAATAATTCGTTAGCAAGAGCATACACATTATGTATGGCTAGTTGGTAACAGGCCATGTTCACAGTCTCAGAAGTGCTCTCCTAACAAGCGAAAAAAATGCTTAAGAAATAAGCAAATGTCACTTCATGTCTTCTGTATAACACCAGATAATCATGACCTGAATCGGTGGGGCTGGCAGGCTCCCTACCCCGCTCTGCGCCTCCCCAGAAGCGGTGACATCCCTCAGCTCCTAGCTGGAGGCGCGGCCACGCAGCTTTGCGCGCTGCCTCCTCTCTGAGTGCTGGCTCCGCAGCTCCCATTGCCTGGGAACCACAGCCAATGGGAGCTGCAGGGGCTATACCTGCAGGTGGAAGCCACGCACAGAGCTCCCTGGCTGCGCCTCCCCCTAGGAGCCGAGGGATGTTGCCGCTTCTGGGGAATCCCCCTGAGGTAAGCGCTGCCCAGAGCCCTCACTCTCTCCCATGCCTGAACCCCCACCCCCACTCAAACTCCTGCTGCTGGGGGGGTGGCGGGGCAGTGGCCTGAGACTGCCCCAGCAGCAGCCAGTACAGCTGGCCGCTGCTAAAATCACAGAAGTCACAGAAAGTCACAGAATCGGTGACCTCTGTGACAAACTCGCAGCCTTAACTATAATCTATTAAAATCATTTACATTAAAAAAAATTAAAACAGTACATGCTTGCCAGCAAAGTTTTAAAGTCAAGCCACTGAACTGCTGGAAGTCTGACAAAGTACCTGGAACTGAAGTTTGTTCAAGTGCTAAACCAGCTTTTCACAGCAGCAGCTTTTTCTGTAGGTACAGAGAGAATATTTTCTTCATTTCAGTTTATTCTGTTAGTTCAGTTCAATAACTAGTTCAATCAAAGTGAAGAAACTGATTGGGAGTTTAAAAAGCAGGAAAGCTTGTTTTCCTCTTCCAATCTAAATAAAAACTAGGTGTGATAGGATGAGATCTACTAATTCTAAAATCTTGAAGGATATGTTAATCAGAAACAGAGAGTTCAATTCACTAACTATAGATAATCATTATTTACTTGTATTACCATGTACCACAGCCCAGCTTTCCTTTTCCACTGGCTCCTTGGCAATGAGTACTCCAGCCACGGAACGGATGCATGTTAGTGTGTTCTTCCTCCACTTTTAAAACAGCATCTTGGTTTTGAAAGCAGCTTTAACACTAAATTACATGACAAAACATTACATTCTTCCAAAAAAAAGTTTCATTGTGTTCAATCCCAGGTCTCGGGATTAATATCAAAACCTCTTTAATATAATACATATTACTTGCTCCTAATGTATAAATACAGGAAATAAGAGAAGTGTAAATTGATGAAAATAAATCGCTATGTTTGCGGGATTAAAATAAAACTTGGCATTCCTTGTAATCATTTATTCACAGCTGAGGAATTGTCGCTCTACAGCTTTCTCACACCTATTCAATTTCCATAAACTCGTATGAACTAGAAATAATTTAGTCAGACAGACCACACTGCATCATTATTGTGCAAAGTTCTGTGGAGCTGGCTGCAATTGTAGAGATGTAGAGGTTAGAAAAGATTAGTGGGGAAATCTCTATGATTCCATTTATAGCCTACCATGTCACTTTGTTACATGAAGATTTATGGGTCCTTTTAGAATTGCACTGGAAGGAAGTTACAATTATTTTATATTTCAGTTCGGTATGGATGCAGTTTTCATTTTAAATGTTTATAAGTCCTGACCCCTTTCTGAGGTGACTAACATTTTTACTATTTTTTACTATCTTTGTTACCTGCTCTGAGCTCAGTTATACATTTCTTAAGTAGCCAATACTCTTATTGCAGATTATAAGAGTTCAGTTGAAGGTGAAATTAATCACCTAGCTTTCATGAAGGCCAAGTAAACGAGTTTGAATGGGGGAGTGTGCCAGGGAATGGGAGGGAGCCTCACTGCAGCTAGTGCTAGGATAGGGATCATAAACCATTCTCATCCCCTATAGAGGGCTTTGTGGACTCTTCCTGGATCCACATAATCATGACCCTAATGGCTACAACCTGGCTTCCTTCATCTTGCTTCAAAACCTCCTGATGGCAGTGTGTCCTATGCAGAACCTATGTGGAATTTAGCTCCACTTTGCACATGAGATGTGTTGCATCCCTCTTTGTACCCACTCTGAAGCTGCCTACCAACTGCACAGCAGAACCCTGGTGGTTCCATTGCACTGGAGGCCTTCTGCAACCTGGACAAATTTCACCCTAAGCGTGAACTGCAGGATCAGACCCCATTTCTCTGTGCTTAAATAACCTTTTTATTTGATTGTATATTATTTTGTTTTATTTTAACAGCTTTAAGAAGTGTAATAACATTTGCAGAGATAAAGGCAGAGAATGATTGTCAGATACTATGTGAAGATTGTATTGTGTATCTCATAATACAGAGAATATTCTGTTAAATGCGCCATCTTCATTTTGTGCATTAAATTAAACAAATGTTGAACAATTAACATTTTAAAACCATTTACAATGCACATGTATATTTATAATGAAAACGTGCATTAAAATGGAAAAGTCATAATTTTTATTTACTTGAATGTTGTGAGTTTAAAATCTTAAATTTAGCTCTAGATCAAGGAAAAATACTTGTGTATATTTTAAAAGAATTTTATATATAAGCAAATGTTTATCCGATATAATCATTGACATTATTGCAATACACAGCTCCAGATAAACTCATGCATGACACTTTTGCATGTTAACATGGAATGAAAAATAGGGTCCTGAGCCTGTACAATTTCTTAAAAAGTATCTTCATTTTTTCTAAACCAAATTTATGTATAAATTAATATTTTTATTGTTTGCAGCTCTCCCACCCCATGTAGTGCAATTGTCCACTAGAGAGAGCTGGAGAGCAATTTGTTGCCAGGTAAAGTATGGTAACGGTATTTAAAATGAGGACATAGTTTTTAAACCAGGCAGTTGTGATAATTGTGCTTCTAAGTTACATACAAATGCATTCTGCGCTTGTTCAAAAGTTAGACCCTTAATTATGGGGAGTTAGCTGTGGGCAGGAAGCCCAGTAAGACACTGAACTCCTTACCACCTACTCCATAGTAGTCAGTGTTACAGAGTTTCCGGCTTATTTGATTTGGGGATGCTCCCTTTCTGGGACTATCATCTCCTTTAAATAATGAGTTTACTAATTACAATAGCATTTTAAATAACATTTGAAATAATTTCCAAAAAATACACATGCTCATGTTCCCTACATTTCTCTCTCTCCTGCATAATAATAATAAATTAATAAAATGCTGAACAATTAGGGACAAATCCTGCTCTTTACTCTGCTTGCATGGAGTGGACAGGAAGGCAAGCTGTAATGGAGCCAAACTAGTGCAGATCTGTGGCATGGACAGGGTGGGATTTGGGATATGCATCAGAAGTGTTGGTATGGATCAGAGCAGGAAACAATGTAAGGTTGGTGCACTCCTGAGCGGTTCCATCACCATTCAAAACTCTTCAACCCATGCAGTGGAAGGGGCAAATGCCACAGAAGATACTCCATCCCTGATCTTCTGTCATGGCTGTTGAGTGGCTCTGGTCTGAGGGAGAGGGCTAGGATCAGGATTTAACTTAAGTGTATATTTCATAATGAGACAGTACTGAACTTCTTGTTTGTAATTCCAGTGCTGTTTAGTGAGGGATCCATAACCACACAGAAGTTTATTTGGGGAAGATAATGATATTTTAGAGGTGAGCCTGAAGGGCAAAGTTCAGGTCCATATCCAAACTTCCTCAAAGTTCAGTGGGAGGGGGACAGAACTGTGACCATTATTAGATGATGATATAGAGGTGAGACCAGACACAAAGTACAGATCCTTTGTACTTATATAATACATATATAATTTGCACAAATGTAAATAACTACACAAGATGCAAGGCAATGGAGAAACAGGCCCTAACTAATGTCTGGGCTGTGGCAAGGTTCTGATTTGGTCCCATTGCTACTACTTAACAGTGTTTTCCTTGGTTACAGGCAAACTGCACTTCAGTGACTGTGTGGTTATTAGTGCAATGCAATTATGGTAGTCCAAGTATTATATAAGTACACCTCTACCCTGATATAATGCTGTCCTCGGGAGCCAAAAAATCTTACCGCGTTATAGGTGAAACCATGTTATATCGAACTTGCTTTGATCCACCGGAGTGCGCACCCCCCCCCCCCGGAACACTGCTTTACTGCGTTATATCTGAATTCGTGTTATATCGGGTCGTGTTATATCGGGGTAGAGGTGTATAAGGCCTAGTCCTTATTCTGGCAAATTTCCCTTTGAAATCAGTGGGAGTTTTGTTTGAATAAGGATTTCAAAATTTGGCTTATTAAAAGGAAAGTTTATGTGCAGATATACAATAGTAATGAACTCTGCAAGATTTGCCCTTGTATTCTTTTACATACTTTAGCTGTGGTTTGGGATTGCTCCATTATTTTCTCATTGTGCTCATTCAAGACAAAAATAAATTTTGGAGAGTTATATGACCTGTTTGGCCTTCACATGTTATGGGGCTAGAGCTGAACATGGAACTTTACTGCTCTATTTAGAGTAAAAAAATAAAAAGGTAAATATTTCACAGAACCTTTGTATCCTTTGTGAAAAATAGTACAATTAAAATATTAGGTGACCTCACAAGGAAATGAGGAATTAATCTCTCATCTACTAGTAGCTGCTCGGCTATTGGTAGCCTCTACTTGGAAAAAGAAAATTAGCCCAACCATTGAGGAATGGTTCAAAAAATATGGCAGGTTGTGGTTATGGAAAAATTAACACACCAATTATGTACTCAGCAAAATAGATAGAGGAAAGATAGATAGATATTTGGTTACCTTTTATTCAGTACTCAGACAAAGGACATTCACCCTCAAAAAAACCAGTATACCTCTCCAATGTTTTTGAATATTAACATTTGATAGACATACTTGATCTGTTAAATATGTTTATATAGAGATTTCTCTCAATTTAATAAAATCACTAGAAGTGACATAGGTGTTGTAATGATGTTCATCCTGTAATATGGTAACACCACATTAAATAGAAAGATCTGATGACTATATACCTGTACAATGTCTCTTAAAAAAAAAGCTAGTTGATGCAATGAATGTTTTGTTTCTGATATTAGGGGTGGAGAAAAGATCTTTGTTTGATATTCTAAACTTGTCTTTGACAAATCATTTGAAATTCAGCATTTGAGTAACAAAACCCATGGGAATCTAAGTGCATACTTTAATCATATGAAAGAAGATAAAATACAAGTAAAATTACATCAGTTGGAAGAAAACATTATCTCAGGATAATGATCTCCTGCTGCTAGAGAAAGTGGCAAAATATTTATGAAAAATAATTTTGGAGGGAGTGTAGAGACATTCACCAATAAATTTGCTAAGCAGCATGCAGAGATTTGAATATCTATTAATTCATTTCAGAACTGGAATAATTTAGTTCTGTACTAATAAATGTATCTGTATTATCCCAAATAATTGATATAAGGATTCCTATTTTTGCTAACAAATGGTACAGAAAATTAACAATTGCTCTCTTTGGCCCAGGTCATCAACACTGTTAAGAATGCTTTGCACTGCTCTGGTAACATAAAGCATCCTTAAATCTGGTGTAACCAAGTGACTAAATGCTCAGTTAGTTCAGAGATCAGGGTAGTGGCTCCTACACTACTCCATGACCCATCTGGAGCATGGCTGGGAAAAAGAGGGTATGGCCTGTGCCCTTTTGCTCTAGGACTGCCAAAATGATCCCAGAGTTATGTTGGTGTGACTTAGGCGGCCCTGAAGCTGCTCTAAATTGCTCCTTAGGACAAACTTGGGGCTCAGTGGCCCAAGGATTAAGGACACTAGAAAAGTGTTGTGCAGCCACCTTTTGACCTCTCTCAAAATTATATTTACTGCTCATGGAGAAGGGGTGGGGCATATCAAGAGATAGCAACAGGGCAATCTTCCTCCACCAACCTGCTAACGTGCCACAACTTTAACCAACAGAGAGAACCATTAGGGGTGCGAGTTGAGGGGTAGTTGAACCTCTATGCTGATTAAACCATTGGCCTCCCTGATCAGACTGCCAACAAGGGAGCTGACTGTGTTAGTGTCTTTTATGATGTGGACACTTGTCCATTACAAAATGCATTAAGACTAGCAGCTGACTGGTAAACAACCAACAGCTACTATAGCTTTTGGTCATTGTGGACCTGAGTTGTATTCTCTTCAGAATTTTTAAAAATAGTTATTTTACTGTTTGTATATAAGCTGATTTCTGATTGGCTGTAGGATGTTTGGTTTTTTTGGTTAATGTTTTGTATCCATGGAGGATCAGTTGCCAGCTAAATCGGTTGCTGGACACCCATTTCATCTGGTGTAACTTTGAAAATGTGCAGGGTATAACATATGTGAAATAAAATTCCAAAGTTAATTACAGATTCCATCTGTCTCATCAAACCGTTAAATTTCCCTTTAAATACCTCCATTGTCTGCAATAATTTAATCTCTCTGGAATTTTTTCCAGCCTTGAAAAAATGAGCAATGAGGTACTTTAAAATCAAATGGTTTTGTGCCTTTGTCCCTAGTAACTAATGGCAGACAACAATGTGGTGTTGTCTACAATGACCTTATGCCATTATTTCTTTCAAAGTGAACACTGCTGTGGCTTTGGTGACAATAAGTTTAGCTGTGTGCAGAAAACTTGGATAGTCAAAGAGGTTTTTTTTGTGGAGGAAGAAAATTACTGATATAAATGGCATTCCTTTTCATAACATCTCTCCCCCCCTCCCCCAATAAAAAAAACACCCATGATTTAGATCCTGCCATACTAATTTGTAAAAAAAGTACTGCTCTGAAGAGTTTACCAAGAACTATGGGATGGATGCTTTGGGAGTCCCATAATGCACGTGTCCCCAAAAGCTTGAAGGGAGTTGTGTGCATGGACTTGGCTAGACCTTTTTTCCATTCCTACCCCCACCCCCCCAGCTTTTTGTATTTGCGGTGTGGGTGCATTGCTCTGATACTGACTCTTTCTGTGTTCTTGGCTAAGTATGTAACCCTCCTGCATGAGCTGGGGGATAATAATGCTTGCTTAAGTTGAAAAGATGTTGGGAGAATTAATTAATAAATGTTAAGTATTTAGAAAGGCTGAGACGGAGACTTGCTCTAGGATGGCAGCAGCAAGATTGATGTGGACTTGCTGGGCACAGGTAAGAAAAAAACCTTAATGATCCCCTTTGAGACTGCATATACATTATGCACATATCCTCTTAAGCATTGATTTGGCTGGCAGTCTGGAAATGCCATCAATCTAATGATTGTGGCATGCCAGGCTAAGGAATATAGTAGATATAGTATGTAACTTCAGGGGGAAATCAAGGGAAATGTTTTTTGTTTGTTTGTTTTTTGTTTTTTCTTTAATCCTTCTCTGCATAGTTCAAGTCTGAACAATAAGATACTCTCTTATCCTTAACAATGAGGATAATTGCCCAAACTTGGTGAAATCACAACTCCTGGTATATCTTGCTGCTTTTGTAGCTTAGATAAATACTGGCCTAATGATTGTGATAGAGAATTAGGCAATGGGATTTAAAAAATAGATTATTCCTGAACTGGTCCATTAGGATTAGCCAGGATTTGCTCCATGGCAACTTAGCTAAGAATAATCATTAATGTAAATAGTGCTGCTCCAATTTCTTGGGAGTAACCCAGAATTACCTCTCTGAACAAAATCATTAATATATTCAGACTTCTCAAATGTCACTATCACTGCCCTTTGGCAATTCATTTAGAGTTGTGTTTGTGGCCACTCTGTCCCTTTTCTAATGAGTAAAGGCTGGTTTGCATCATATATTATACACAGTGATATACAGTTCCTCAGGGGAAAGAGATGTACGCTGATTTTGTTTATCATTAGGCCTTTCATTAACCCCTTCCTATATTTCTGGATCAAGCTGTACCCATTGGGCCTGAGTTCCCTTTCACACTGCCACAAATCAGAAGTAATTCCACTAACATCACTAACATGACATTGGTATAAAATGGGGGTGTAAATGAGAGGAGAAAAAGCCAATTATGCTAGGTATAATATTGGGCCAAATTAATCCATGAATTTTGGTGGAAGGCATCCAAAAGTTAAAGTTCTTACTGCAAAGTTAAAATAGCAGCATTGCACATCTAGATTATTTTGTGGTCCATATTTAAGAACATTGGGACAGATCTTTAGCCCCCATGTCCAGCTGCTTTTCTGAAAGTAGCCCTAAGAGGGCAACTGGGGAATCCTCTTCTACAGGGAATCCCCTGGGTGGCATAAAGCAGCTCTGGTAGCAGCTCTGTGAAGTGATGCAAATTCTTGCAATTTTATAAGACTTGTGTTATTTGATGTTTTTCCTAAAGCCCCATCTCCTGGAGTCACGTTATTATGTGAGAATCTCAGATTTATTTTTAGGGAAGTTTCTAGCTCTCACCGTTGTGTAGGAAAGCTTGAAAATGTGACCTGTACAGGCTCAAAATCTAGAAGGCAAATAAAAGACACCAAATTCATGATTTTGAAGACCATCTCATGATTTCCAGGGCCTGTTTCATGATTTCTGAACAGTTGGAGTTGACAATACCATCTATAGCACCTGTTCTCAGCTGGCAAGGCATACGGGACATGTTAGGGCAGTAGGTAGTGTGGCCAGAGTATCTGGCACACTGGTGATCCTCAGCTGCTAGAGCAGGTTATAGGAATTGCTGTGAAATGGTGATTTAAACCCATCTTGCCTCTATGCCACCAACTCACACACAAACAGATCCTTCAATGAGCACAGCTCAGCTAGACTTAAGGCTCTGGCCCAAACACAGCAATGCGTTAAATTATATATTTAATAACAGAGAAGAATATAACATATGTGCAATGTAATCAAGTTAATATTGCTGTAGGAATCCTAACTCTTCCATTTCTTCAGTCTTATTTTTACTTTACCTGTACATCCCTAACATTACATTAAAATAGATTTTGTTTTAATTCATATACATATCTAATCCATGTTTGGAATCTATGGAATATTCCCAATACAGTAGACTCAGTTAGCATGTAAGCTTTGTATGCATTTAATCTTATTGTAATGGTCATTAAAAGAATGAACATAAGCATTAATCTCATAACTTCACTGCAGACAATATCAAAGTATTCAGTGTATATGTACACAAAATAGCAGAAAAAATGTTAGGATGGGAAGAATCTAGGTCACTGGCTTATGATTTAATAAAAGCCTGCTTTGCTTTTACCCAGCACAGAGTTATAATAAGACACCACTATTTGCTTTTAATTTTTTTAGCTCAGGAAGCATCAATTTGAGAATAACCACAATGGGGTAGGTTATGGTTACAGGGCGAGCTGGGCTGGAGACCCTTTTTAGGCTACATCTGCACCACAAGCTATGGGTGTGATTCTCCTGCTCATGTACCTATACTCACGGTAGCTCTCTTTGAGCTAGTATGAGTATAAATAGCAGTGTAGCCATGTTAGCACAGGTAGCAGCAGCAGAGGAACAGCTGAGTACATACCCACCGGTTTCAGTCCCTCTCGAGTGAACCCCTTTGGGGACAGATTTTGCTCCTCTCTGGGTGGAACCACATGGTCCTTTCACTCTTAAACCGGCTCTCTGGGCTGCAGCCCTCAGTTTATCATCTGCCCTAACCTGACAGGCCCAATTGTGTTTGGCATCTCTGAGCCCTTTTCTTCCAAGAGCCTGTGACAATGGCTGATTAAAGTCATTCAAAACTATCTTCTCCAAAACAAAGCATGATTTAGTCACTCAAAGGTACATAGCTCGCAGAGCAAAAGGTAAAACCACTAGAGGCGTATACACATACTTCCTCTGTCCTAAATGTTTGTTTTTCTTGCTAGCTTTGGTAAGTTCCATTAAACTCAATTACCTCCATCTCTGGGGTAGGAGAAACAGCCTGGTGGCTACAGTTTGTGTGTGTCTCTGTCAGAGACTCTTCTCCAGTGCAACTGTGAGAGAGCAGAGGGAACTGCCTAGAGGAGACTCAAGCCTGGAAGAGCCTTGCTAAATGATCCAACCAGAAATACCTGGGGCAGAGAGGGAACCTCAAGCAGCTGGTTCCTTATAAGAGAGCTGAAGCAGTTCTTGGGGGAGGGGAGCTGACTCTGGGAAGTCTGAAATGGAGTCAGCTCTGATCAGGGCAGTGGCGAGTCAAATGTAGAGCAGGACTCCTAAGAAGTGATTTTAAAAAAATGAGTTTTGAGTTCATTTTGTCTGAATAAACCCTGCCCCAGTAAGGGTGGTGACTGGATGAGCAAGCATGTGGAGTCTGTGTGAAAGGGTCTGGAAGAGGGAGGATAAAATCGCTGGGATGATTTAGTTGGGGATTGGTCCTGCTTTGAGCAGGGGGTTGGACTAGATGACCTCCTGAGGTCCGTTCTAACCCTGATATTCTATGATTCTATGAAAGAGTCAGGCAGTACGAGGGAGCACATGGGGGTGGCCAACTGATTTACAGTGACAATATTTTATGACAAAGGGCACATCCCATCTCGGAATTTCCACAGTCTTATTAACAAGCTAAAAGAGTGGTTTCTGTTTATAGTAGAACTGTTTTCACTTGCCATCTGATCCTTTTATCCCAGTAAATATATGGTGTAACATGTTTTCCTTGTTGGTGAGGAGTAAACACTTAACATTCCTTCTGTACATTGTACAAAAATACATTGTTCCACCACCCCAGAGTTGAGCTGGTACTAATACCTGCTGGTGGCTTGTACTAAGAAAATACACACTATGTATGCTCAGCCCAATATTATTGTTCCTAATTGCTACCAAAGACTGTGCCAATCATGGCTGAAATATTCTTCTAAATACTGCTTAGGGGGTTATTCATCTAGGAATAACAAGAAAAAATGTGTAGCATATCTAATTACCTTTAGCAGCAAACCAAAATGAACCTCTGACTTGTGAAGGAGAAATTTACATTCATGTGTTCTGCAAGCTGGTCCCTAGAGGGTGAGGCAGGTCCACCAGCACCTGACCAGGTTAGAGTCCATCCAGTAGAGGATGGATGGACACTCTTGTGCGTATTCTCTCTCTTTCAGCACTAGGGTAGCTAGCAGCATGAGGAACAAAATACCCACCCTGCCCATTGACCTCTGAAATACCCACGTTAGGGGGGAGTTAGAATTTTGGGGTTTACTCCCAAATACTTATCACTATTTTTTCATATCCAAGTTTCTTTTGCTAAATATTTTTATGACAATAAAATGGGTTGTGCTCACACACAAAAACAGCTTATTAGACCCTTCTTGTTTCTTGGCCAAGCACAAGTATAAAATGCTAAGGACATTTTAATTTTTTAAAACACTTTGCAAAAGGTCACTGATAATTTTCTGGGGTTATTTTAAGTTGTATTAACTGAAGTATAACATACTGCAGATGTTTTCCGAAATTCTACAAAAACTACTTGGGAGAACACAGTGGCAAATAAACCACAATTCCTCTGGGAATAAAACGTTAATCTCAAAGAATGTGTCCTAGGTCAAATCAAGTTACTACATTTCTGCCTTATTTTGAACACACCCATCATATTTACTTTTATTTGTAGATAAAGGGCTTCTGTCAGCATCTTGTCTTTTTATTTATATGCTAGTACAGGAACTAATTACTGCAAGTTTCCTACTCTGTAAATCCTGCCATAATGAAATTTCTAGCATGACAACTTTCATCTGCTAAAAAAGCATAGCCTTGCCTCTTCTAGATATGGCCTTGAGTCAAAAACAAGAGGCAGACATCTGGGAGTCTAAGGGCTTGTCTATACACAGTATTTGTACGGATTTAAAAATATCAGTTTAAGTTAAATTGGATGCAGTTAGACTAAAATAAAAGTGCTGACATTGCTATAGCTTATTTTGGTAAATTTAACACAATAAGTACTTTTATATTGGTATAGCTGCATCCACACTAAGGGGATATACCAATTTCACTATATCGGAACAAAATCTGTGTGCAAAATCAGTCCTAAATAATAGACAGATGGGAGTTGCCTTACCAAGTGGGGGGTCAGTGCTAACGAGGCCAATTCAATCATGGTGGATGTGGCCCATTCCCAACAGTTGAGAAGAAGGTGTGAGTAGCAACAGACGGAAAATTATTTTTTGTATTGACCCAGCCACTCCCAGTCTTTATTCAGGCCTAATTTGATGGTGTCAAGTTTGCAAATTAATTCCAGTTCTGCAGCTTCTTGTTGAAGTCTGGTTTCGAAGTTTTTTTGTTGAAGAATGGGCTCTTTTATGTCTGTTATTGAGTGTCCAGGGAGATTGAAGTGCTCTCGTACTGGTTTTTGAATGTTACAATTCTTGATGTTTGATTTGTGTCCATTTATTCTTTTGCGTAGAGACTGTCCAGTTTGGCCAATGTACATGGCAGAGGGGCATTGCTGGTACATGATGGCATATATCACATTGGTAGATGTGCAGGTGAATGAGCCCCTGATGGTGTGGCTGCTATGGTTAGATCCTATGATGGTGTCCCTTGAATAGATATGCGGACAGAGTTGGCAACAGGGTTTGTTGCAGGGATTGGTTCCTGGGTTAGTGTTTCTGTTGTGTGGTGTGTAGTTGCTGGTGAGTATTTGCTTCAGGTTGGGGGGCTGTCTGTAAGCGAGGACTGGCCTGTCTCCCAATGTCTGTGAGAGTGAGGGATCGTCCTTCAGGATAGGTTGTAGATCCTTGATGATGTGCTGGAGAGGTTTTAGTTGAGGGCTGTAGGTAAATGACTGGTGGCGTTCTGTTACTTTCTTTGTTGGATATGTCCTGGAGTGGGTGACTTCTGGGTACCCTTCTGGCTCTGTCAATCTGTTTCTTCATTTCCCCAGGTGGGTATTGTAGTTTTAAGACTGCTTGATAGAGATCCTGTAGGTGTTTGTCTCTGTCTGAGGGATTGGAGCAAATGTGGTTGTATCTTAGGGCTTGGCTGTAGACAATGGATCGTGTGATGTGGTCTGGATGAAAGCTGGAGACATGTAGGTAAGTATAGCAGTCAGTAGGTTTCTGATATAGGGTAGTGTTTATGTGACTATTGCTTATTTGCGCTATAGTGTCCAGGAAGTGGATCTCTTGTGTGGACTGGTCCAGGCTGAGGTTGATGGTGGGGTGGAAATTGTTGAAATCCTGATGGAATTCCTCAAGGGCCTCCTTCCCATGGGTCCAGATGATGAAGATGTCATCAATGTAGCGCAAGTAGAGTAGGGGCACTAGGGGACAAGAGCTGAGAAAGCATTGTTCTAAGTCAGCCATAAAAATGTTGGCATACTGTGGGGCCATGCGGGTACCCATAGCAGTCCGCTGACTTGAAGGTATAAATTGTCCCCAAATCTGAAATAGTTGTGGGTGAGGACAAAGTCACAAAGCTCAGCCACGAGGTTTGCCGTGACATTATCGGGAATACTGTTCCTGACGGCTTGTAGTCCATCTTTGTGTGGAATGTTGGTGTAGAGGGCTTCTACATCCATAGTGGCTAGAATGGTGTTTTCTGGAAAATCACCAATGGATTGTAGTTTCTTCAGGAAGTCAGTGGTGTCTCGAAGATAGCTGGGAGTGCTGGTAGCGTAGGGCCTTAGGAGAGAGTCCACATAGCTAGACAATCCTGCTGTCAGGGTGCCAATGCCTGAGATGAGGGGGCGTCCAGGATTCCCAGGTTTATGGATAGAATACCCCTGGTCGGGCCTTCACATTAAAGAAAAGTCCACTTTCATCCCATCACAGAAAGTGGAATTCATTGGAACCCTAGTAACTTTCACAGCTTTCAAATTTTCCTCCACCCCCAACCCCAAATACCATTTCTATGCCATCCAGGAGACCACATTCTTTGTGAGAGCTCAACCTTGGAGACATGTGTGGTTTTGTGGATATTAGGTCTTATGTGTCTTCTGTGTGTCCAAGTGCCACAATTCACAAGTTTACAGCTAAGGTCTTTGCAGGAACAATTACAGAAGGTGTATAATCTAGACACCATGTATGCGTGGGCTACAATGTTTCAGGGCATTCAAGGTGCTCTGCTGTGAGGGACTGAAGGAGAAACATGCCCATCGGGGAGTTCCCTTCTCACCATTCTTGCCATCTGCAGTAATAGTTATGCGACAGTGCTCATTTCAGGTCTGAGTCTCAGTTCAGAACAGCAGTCTGGCAGTAATTCCAACTAATATTCCTCAGACCCACCTCCTGAAGGGATTCAATGCATGAAGAGTGGGGAACTACTGGGTAATTTTCAAAGGAAATAAATGGTGCTTACCATAGTAAGCATTGTTCTCTGAGATGCTTGTCGATATGAATCCATGCTCCCTGCCCATCTTCCACATTTCTTCCAAGTCTCTCATATTTTAGAGTGAACGAAAAAAACCTGAAGATCAGCCTAGCCACGTACTTAGAACTCAGAGTGAAAGGGAGGGATTATACTAGGAATGAGTGGCCCCAATGGACACTGCCGAGGGTGCTTATGTCAAAAGTGTTGCTCCACAAGGGCAGTCTCTCTCAGAACCACAGTTACTTCTCGTGAGTAATCACTTTTATTGTCACAGTTTGCAGGTCTTGGCCGGGGGGTTGAAGGTGACCTCTGATACAGAGAAAAATGTGAAGAGAGCTTCCAGACAGGCTAATACTGTTGACTGTGAACACTGTTTCTGCAGGCAATGGGAACATAAGAGTATTTACCCATATCAGGGCTATTACATCTGCATGAAAGATAAATACAGCTCAACAGTTAGGATAATCAGCAGATATTTTAGACTTGATGAAATCTCTCCATTTTCAGGTATCCCTTGTTCATAAATTCTTTCTCTGTTTATGTAACAGCAAAGTACCCCACATGTGATGGTGATATCAATGTGGCAAATTGCATTTGTCATGCAGCTTTGATTGCATTCCCATCCCCCACCAAACTACATTAGTTAGAAAAGCAGGTTTCATATCTGATACATTACGACCCTGTAGAGCCAGAGACTGGAACTTTATACCACTTGGAAGGGATACACTTATATCATTTCCAAGCTGTCCAGTGGGACTCATAACTTGGTTCAGGCCCTGAAAAACCCAAGATATAGGACTTTAAAGCTATGATGGGTTTAATCCCATGGCCCTTAACCCCATTGACTTTAAACTGCTGAAAATTTTAATCAACATCTTTATGTACAGAAAGCCATTGAAGTTCACTTTGAGGTGTTCTATTGTGAAACTGAGACCCCTTGGGAAAGTCCCCTGTTCTTTGTAAACAGCTTTCCCCTCAGACCTGATAAACTCATTACAACAACACATATTTTGCTGGGTATTTATCCATAAAAGATATCATGCAAAGTGTCTACAAAAAGCTTATAACTTTTCAAGACTCATAATCATTGTGAGATGTATGTATGGGTAACATTTAAGGAACACTGTATTTATATTGAAAGTATGCTTTTTGGACCTGGAGCAGAAATGAATTACCAAGAGGTAATGGGCCCCAGGGATGGCCCATCCAAGCATGAAGGAATTGTCACCTCCTTCCGAATCAGCCAGTGAGGTGCTACAAGGTTCAACTGACCAACCTTATTCCCTCCCAAAACTATCAATGACAAACTATGAGAGCCACCATCAAACAATCAAGCCTCTTGGAGGTAAAAAAGGAGCATTACAACAGGCAAAGCTTCGCCCTGGCTGTGAATAGAAACAAAAGACTTTTTGCAATATAACAGAGTAGGAAAAAAGACAAGTGTTTTCCTGAACATTTTGGATCCTGGTTATTGAGGAACCAACCTACTCTGC
The DNA here is from genome assembly GCF_028017835.1 of Emys orbicularis. Classification (NCBI taxonomy): domain Eukaryota; kingdom Metazoa; phylum Chordata; order Testudines; family Emydidae; genus Emys; species Emys orbicularis. The sequence continues at coordinate 255,559,956 of NC_088683.1, read as the reverse complement.
AATTGATTGAACTTGGGCAGAAAATCTGCCCAAATTTATTAGATTGTCCTGTCCTCAGAGGTTAAAGAGAACAAATTTTCTTCCTCCTCCTTGTAACAACCTCTATGTACTTAAAAACTGTTATCAAGTTCCCCCTCAGTCTTCTGTTCTCCAGTCTAAACAAACCCAGTTTTTTCAATCTTTCCTCAAAGGTCATGTTTTCTAGACCTTTAATCATTTTTGTTGCTCTTCTCTGGACTTTCTCCAATTTGTGCATATCTTTCCTGAAATGTGCTGCCCAGAAATGGACACAATACTCCAGTTGAGGCCTAATCACCGCAGAGTACAGTGGAAGAATTACTTCTCGTGTCTTCCTTACAACACTCCTGCTAACACATCCCAGAATGATATTTGCCTTTTTTGCACAGTGTTACTGTGTTTGCTTGTGATCCACTATAACCCCCAGAGCCCTTTCCACTCTTTCTTAAGCAGTCCTTTCCCATTTTGTATCTGTGCAACTGATTGTTCCTTCCTAAGTGGAGTACTTTGCATTTGTCCTTATTGAATTGCATCCTATTTACTTCAGGCCATTTCTCCAGTTTGTCCAGATCATTTTGAATTTTAATCCTATCTTCCAAAGCACTTGCCACCCCTCGCAACTTGGTATCATCTGCAAATTTTATAATGTACTCTCTATGCCATTATCTAAATCATTGATGAAGATATTGAACAGAACCAAACCCAGAACTGATCCCTGCGGGACCCCACTTAATATGCCCTTCCAGCTTGACTGTGACCCACTGATAACTAAGGGTAAGATTTTGTCACTGTTGTTGTTAGTAAAAGTCAGGGACAGGTCATGGGCAATAAACAAAAATTCACTGAAGCCAGTAGCCTGTCCCTGACTTTTACTAAAAATAACCTTGACAAAATGGGGCTGATGGGGGATGAGAGCCCAAGCCCTGCTGCAGTGGGGGGGGCGGGTCCACGGAAGCTGGGAGCTGCAGGAGCCCCCCACCGTTCATGCCAGCTGGGACCTGTGTGTGAGGGTCCCCTGCGGTAACTGGGAGCTCCAGCACTGCCATCTTCAGGCTGAAGAAATGTCACGGAGGTCTCTAGAAGTCACAGAATTCATGACCTCCGTGACATAATTACTGATAACTACTCTCTGGGAACGGGTTTCCAACCAGTTATGTACCCACTTTATAGTAGCTTCATGTAGGTTGTATTTCCCTAGTTTGTTTATGAGAAGACAGTATCAAAAGCTTTACTAAAGTCAAGATGTGGTATATCTACCGCTTCTCCCCTATCCACAAGGCTTGTTACCCTGTGGAAGAAAGCTATTAGGTTGATTTGACACCATTTGTTCTCGACAAATCCATGCTAACTCTTACTTATCATCTTATTATCTTCTAGGTATCTGCAAATTGATTGCTTAATTATTTGCTCCATTATCTCTCCAGGTAATGAAGTTAAACTGACTGGTCTATAATTCCTGGGTTGTCCTTATTCCCTTTTTTATACATTGGCACTATATTTGCCCTTTTCCAGTCCTCTGGAATCTCACCCACATTCTATGACTTTTTGAAGATAATCAGTAATGGCTCAGATATCTCCTGAGTCATCTCCTTGAGTATTCTAGGATGTATTTCATCAAATCCTGGTGACTTGAAAACATCTAACTTGTCTAAATAATTTTTATCTTGTTCTTTCCCTGTTTTAGCCTCTGATCCCAGCTCATTTACACTGGTATTCATAAAGTTTGATGTCCAAGTGCTACTAAACTTTTTGGTGAAAAGTGAAACAAAAAAATAATTTAGAACTTCAGCCATTTCCACATTTTTTTGTTATTATTCCACTCACCCCCCCCCCCCCCACACACACACACTGAGTAATGGGCCTACTCTGTCCTTGGTCTTCCTCTTGCTTCTATAGTATTTGTAGAATGTTTTCTTGTTACCATTTATGTCTCTAGCTAGTTTAATCTTCTTTTGTGCCTTGGGCTTTCTAATTTTGTCCCTACATATTTGTGTTATTTGTTTATATTCACCCTTTGTAATGATGAAAGGATTATAAGTGCCCACAAGTGCTGTGTGATTTACAGGAGCAGTGTTTTAAGGTAAAACTGGTAAATTGAGGTACACTGCTTCTTTGTGCGTAGATCATCTGTAATTTCTGTGAGTTGCCAGTGTCAGGGGCTCAATATCACAGGGGAATGGTTTTGGGGGCTTGGGATGCACCTATTGTTAACCTGCAAAGCAAAGTTCGGCTGGCATAGCCCAGAGGAGAGTGCTTGAGTAGCTGAAAGGCTAGTGGTGCCAGGGAGCTGATGTCCAGCTACCACAAGCAAGACTTCCTGTCACTGGAAGCAGGGGATAACAAGGTGATTCAGTTCTAGGTGCCCCAAGAATTGTCACATCTATACTTAGTCATTCTGTCATAAAAAAGATGGAGAAAAGTTGTTCTCTCTTGCCACAGAGGGCAGGACAAGAGGCAATGGGTTCAAACTACAGCATAGCAGATTTAGATTAAATCTCAGGAAAAACTTCCTAACTGTAAAAACAGTAGGACAATGGAACAAACTGCTTAGGGAAGTCATGGAAGCTCCTTCACTGGAAATTTACAAAAGGAGGCTGGATCACCATCTGTCTTAGATGGTTTAGCCCTAACAAATCCTGCATCTTGCCAGGGAGTTAGATTAGATAACCCTTGCAGTCCCTTCTTACCCCGTGCTTCTATGAGTCTAATGTTTCTCTCCTGACACATGTGTGACGGGTTGCCCCCCACTCTGGGGTGCCATCTGATATACTGGAGTCCCACTGAGCCCATCCGTTCCACCTCCGTGCCAGGCCCTCAGGAATCTCATGGAGCACACACAGCCTCTCAGAGGTGATGAAATATTCAACAATGTCCCGAGTCTCACTGTATGCAGGACACAACCACTCCCATTTGTGGATTTTTGGAGAGGTGGGGCCACCAGGTGTGGGGTTCTGGTTCTGCCTCTCAATCAAGGCCAGTTCATGCTGTCTCTCTTTTTCTCTCTCCTCCATTTCTTTGGCTTGCAGTTCCAGGGCAACTTTTTGCCTTGCTGTTTCTTCTTTAGCTTGCAGTTCCATGGCTTACTTCTGGGCTTCCATGGCCCTCTCATGGCCTGCTTTTTGTCTGGCTTCTTCTGTTTCTTGTTCTTTTATCTGCAGTTGTCAGATCCACCTGTCTCTTGTGCATCTTTTCATTTTCTTCTGCCTGCAATCTACAGAGCTTCAGCTTTTTTGGTAACTTCACTTTCACTCGTTTTCCTGCTTTTCTGCCCCTACTTCTCTTGCCCAAAATAAGCAAACAGAAAATAACAAACTGGTGACCACTTTGTCTGTTCTCTAGCCAACACACTTAAAACTCACTTAAAATCACCACCAGTGTCTCAGAGCAATAAGCTGTGCACATTACACTGCTCGCTGTGCCATTGTGACAGATTGTCCCCCACTCCGGGGTGCCACCTGATGTACCACTGAGCCTGCCCGTTCCACCAGCCTGGGCTCCCTCACCCTGTCCTGCTGTGCCAGGCTCTCAAGCCTTCTCTAGCACACATACAGGTAGGGACACACTCAGCTTCAGAAAGAGACAAACACTGAAATCAACTCTGCATGGGAAGAATCAGCTAGGGGATTGTCCAGCACTCAAGTGCACATCCCCTCTGGGGTGGAAACCCAAAATTGTATTGTCTTGTGCAGCACAGAGAACTCTACAGTGTAAACTAATTGAAATTCACCCCCTCCCTCAATGTGGAGGAAGATATGCAGAGCTTTTTGCCCCCCAGTTATGAATTGCACAAACTGGTTTATAGAAAATAAAAACAAGTTTATTAACTACAAAGGATAAATTTTAAGTGATTATAAGGGATAGTTGGGGATTGGTCCTGCTTCGAGCAGGGGTTTGGACTAGATGACCTCCTGAGGTCCCTTCCAACCCTGATATTCTATGATTCTATGATAGCAAACAGATCAAAGTAGATGACAGAGCAAATAATTCAAACATGGAAACTAAGCTTAATACACGAAAGAAACTGGCTACAAATAGTAATTTCTCAGCCTAAATGTTGTTTTAAGCATGTTGCAGAGTTTCTTGAAGACAAACTGCTCTTGCTTGCAGCTTAGAACTCCAGGTATTCCTTTCACAGACCAGACACCTAGCTTGGGACCAGTCCTTTCTTCCCCAGATCAGTCTTAGGTGTTTTCAGCAGTCATCTTGGGTGGGGATTCAGTGAAGAACAAACCCTGATTAACTCACTTCCCTGCTTAAATAGGATTCACATTTGGCGGGAATCCTTTGTTTCTCAGTTTAGTAGGCCAAGATGGGGTCCAGTACCAGGTGACATGATCACATGACCCTGCAGTGTCAAAGCAGCATCCCAGGAAGCTTCTCAGGAAGGTGGGAGATTGGCTTCTTCAAAGTCCTGTTGTTCTCCCTAATGGCCCATTGACTAACCAGCCAGACAGATTGCATTTTGTCTGGTGGGCATTCCCCAGGTGCAAACACTTTTGTAATTGATACATAGTTCATATTCCCAACTTTAGATATAAATATTATACATGCATACTGTAGTGAGTCGGTGTGGCTCCCCTCCTGCCCAGAAGAGGGAGCACCCTTGCAGGCACCCGAGTGGGCGGAGCCACCGCCGCCTGTTCCCGCCCCCTGGAAGTCAAGGGACGGGACAGGAAGTATAAAAGCCGGCCGCCGGAGCTCAGTCAGACCCCGGCCACCGCAGGGAGCAGACGTGCGGCCGGGAGCTCCCGGCCGGGATACCTCGGAGGCCCGAGGCCGTTGCCCTAGCTGGCCAGAGCTGCCCCGCGCCCACTACGAGGAGGAGCCGCCGGAGCCTGTCCGCTCCCGTCATTGGGAGGAGCCCTTGGAACTCCCCCACACCCAACCCAAAGGCGAGGCCGCACCAGAACCCCTCTGCCCCTGCTGTTACCCGGAGGAGCCGCCCGAGTGCAATTGGCCGGATTTCCCCACGGAACTGCCGGACCTGCCACCAAGCCCCGGCCGAGAGGAGCCCATGCTGGTGGACTGGACCGGACCCAGTGGCACGGACGAGGTAGGCCCTGAGGGGGATCCTGGAAGTAGCCCGGGGGTAGCCGACCCCGGTCAGGCTGCAGACGCATGTGAGCCAATGTCAGTGTGTTTCGGTCAGGATACCCCACTGACCGGCAGTAAATCACAACCTTTCCAATGGGAAAGGTCGGTGATGTGAGTCGGTGTGGCTCCCCTCCTGCCCAGGAGGGTCAAGCCCCGGCACGAACCTTCTACACATACAAATAGGATAATCATATTCAGTAAATCACTGACCGGCAGCGGCAGTAACCGCTGCTAGGGCCCCGGGCTGGAACGCAGTGGAGTGGATGGGCCTGCATTCCCCCCTGCCACCCCTGCTCACGGGTGGCAGGCTTCCCCCTCACCCAACGCTCCCTTGCACAAGGGGGCCTGAGCTCCCTAACTGTATCTGCTCAGCCCCTGCATCCAAGGGCCTCAGCTGTGACTGTATGTGCCCCGCCCTGATCCAGGGCCTGGGCCTTCCTGGTTGTTGGTCTGCTCAGCCCCTGCATCCCAGGGCCTGAGCTGTGACTGTTTGTGCCCCGCCCTGATCCAGGTCCTGGGCCTTCCCTACCTGATTGTTTGCTCAGCCCCTGCACCAGAGGGCCTGGGCTCCTCACTAGCTGCTTGTCGGCCCAGCCCCTGCACCAGAGGGCCTGGGCTCCTCACTAGCTGCTTGTCGGCCCAGCCCCTGCACCAGAGGGCCTGGGCTCCTCACTAGCTGGTTGTTTGGTCCCCCAGTAGTGAGTCGGTGTGGCTCCCCTCCTGCCCAGGAGGGTCAAGCCCCGGCACGAACCTTCTACACATACAAATAGGATAATCATATTCAGTAAATCACAACCTTTCCAATGATACCTCACATCACCTATCTTACATAGAACACATCTTAGTTATGCCACATTCATATAATAACATCTCTATGAAGAATTTGGGGTGTAGGGTCACAACATGTACAACTGGACCAGAGTAACTGTCATAAGTGTGACATATGGGAGTACTGATAAGAGAAAATAATCTTGATTCCATTGCACCAGTTGCCTGATCTGGATCATGATTATGAAAGGTCATATCCCAGTCACATGCAGGGGCCAGTAGCAGGGCCAGCTCCAGGCACCAGCTTGGCAAGCAGGTGCTTGGGGCGGCCACTCTGGAGAGGGGCGGCAGGTCCAGCTATTCGGTGGCAATTCGGCGGACGGTCCCTCACTCCCGCTCGGAGCGAAGGACCTTCCGCCGAATTGCTGCCGCAGATCGCGATCGCGGCTTTTTTTTTTTTTTTTTTTGGCTGCTTGGGGCGGCCAAAACCCTGGAGCCGGCCCTGGCCAGTAGCCACTGATTCTAGTGGCTATTGGTGCATTACACTGAACTTACAAGTGAAGAGATACAAACAATTGTCCCAATTAAAAAGAAAATAAAAAAAATTAAAGCAACCATCCTTTCCTAAACTAGCTATTCAGTAACAAATGTAGCATATTCACAATGCATGATGTAAAAGCAGCAAAGAGTCCTGTAGCATATTCACAATGCATGATGTGTGCAGTATGGTATGAAATTTTATTTCTAAAATATACCAGGCTGTGGCATTTTGTTTAGATGTGTAAAATGGTTCATTATCCAAAAATGTTATCCATGTGAAATATAACTAAAATAAGAATAGATATATGAAATAATGACATTGCTTTCTTTCTAATCATAATTATTGCCCCATTACTGTTTCTGATGGCATGTGATACATTTGCGTTATTGTGTAATTATCTGTTTTAAATATGAAAACATAAAACAGCTTTCCTTTTTGTTAGTAATAATCTTGTACTTCATGAGGGTAAGGGATATTGTACAGGATGACAGTATCTATACAAGTACATCTGTATGTCATTCAGACTTCCACTGGAGCATGTCTCTAGTCCCCCTCCAGGGAACTTGAGATTTTATCATATTAGAGTTTCAAACCACTTTCTCTACAGAGTTTAACCTGCATGAATGGGTGCAAATACAGCTTGACTAATGGGAGCCTGGACCCTTCTCAGGAATAGATGCCTGATCTAAAGCATGTTAAAATCAACAGCAATTTTCCATTAATTTCAACTTTTTGTTTTTATCAGCCCCTATATTTATACCAGTTCCAGCTCAGAAATCTAAGCAAAGACTAACAGAAAGGCCCCGTTCATCTCAAAGTACTGTAGCTTGCAAATGTGTTTTAGGTTTCTGTAATACTTCATTGTGTTTGTATTTTCATTTGTATAGCATTAGAGTTCTGTTTTTATTTTGATCTGTCTGTGCTTTTATAATCGTCAGATGTTTCTTTCTGTAATGACTGAAGTGAATCAAGAGTCTCTCAGGGAAAGCAAATGCTTAGTTCCATGACTGCAGTGAGTTGGGAAAGAGCCACTTGTCAGCCAAAGACCGAGCTAAGTTTTGCTTCTTCCCCAGTCATTAGGGATGTTGTGCAATTGTTAGAGACAGCCAGTCGTGATTATTACTGAGGTGTATTATTTTATAGACTGTAGCCAAAACTTGCAAAAATAAGTTTATGCAAACATGACTGCTCTGCAGGTCCAAGTGCAACACATGTATAGTGCTGCTGATTGTACCAGATGGAGTCTATCCTGTTCATTCTAGTTATTTATAACAATAATTAATGACAGTGAACTGTGCTTCTTTAATATACACAAAAAGAGTTTCCTGTCTTTGAGGGAACAATCTAGTTAGATGATAACCGATGAATGCTGGTGGAAAAGGGATATAATGTACTGCGAGAGGAGGTTAGAGACACATCTTGCTGGTTTCAGATATTTAAGATGGAATTATTAGTGGATGGGAGCAGCACAACAAATGGAGTGGAATTCCAGTGAGTTAGGGGATGAAATATGAAATAGAATTTACAATTGGAGGCAACATCCATCAATACGTTTACCCATGTAAAACTTACACTTTATTATGTTTGGGTAAGAAGGACCAAAGACTCTGTTCCACAGGAGGTTCCCACTAGTTTTGGTACCATGGCACTAAGGGACAAAATCTTCATTTTCAGGTGTTCCAGGTGGGCAGGAGTATGTCAGGCTACGATCAAGTTTTACTCCCAAGTAGGTGTCTGTAAGGATCTGGTGAGCTAGACCCTGAGTCTGCCAGGCTCCAGATGACTGACTCTTCCAGCCACTGCCTGGCAGCCCTGCCAGAACCATGATCAATGCTCTGTAAACCCTGGGAGACTAGGCACCACAGGAAGTGCCACCCACAGAAGACCCAATTGGCGGCATCCCCATGACCTCTGAATGGGCCAGGTGCACTATTTAAGCCTGGGGGGAGTTCCAGGCGTCTGTGCAACAAGGCAGATTCCTGCTAAAACAGACCGTGCCTAGTCCCTGTTTCTTCACCTTGTGGTCCCCGTCCTAGCCTTGCTCCTTCCTTGGACCCAGCTCAGTTCTGGCCTTCTCTGACTCCAGGTACACCAGTTCTGACTCTTAGCCCTGATTCATGGCTCTGACTCTGGTCTGATCCTTGGCTCAGGCATTCAGCCTTTGACTCTGGTTCTGACCCTCAGTTCTGGTTCCTGACGCATGACAGATTGCACAGACCACCTCTGACCCCTCCCTGGATGATGCCCAAATAGTAGGATGGAGGGGTGACCCTCCAGAGGACCTCTGGTCCATAGAAGCTGGTTGTCCATCTCCAGACTGAGGTCTGTGCTCTTCAGGCTCGGGTGATGCAACTTTTGGAAGAAAACTAAGCCCTCCAGAAACAAGTGGCCTGCTCACAAGAGGAAAACACCACCCTATGGTGCCCCTGTCTCTCCCTCCTCACCACTGGCCTCCAGTCACCTCCATGCAGAAGGTGTGCATGTATTTTCATCCCTAACCCATAGCTCTGTGGTATCAGTTTCTTTGGCTTCAGTTGAAAGTCGAAGGAATTAGCTGCACGGAACCTCCAAACCCTCACAAGGGAAGAACAGTGGCATTTCCCCATTTCTTTTTTTAAGTTGTGGTTTATTGACTCTCTTCTTTTCTGTTGTTGCATAACAGGTGTGATGTTCAGAAGTTCACATGCGTGAATATGCTTTTGTGGTTAGCAAACACCTCAGCTTCACAAACCTCAAAAACCATTTCTGTCTGATATGCTCTTCCTTAGCTCTGACTTAGCTCCGTCCTGTATCATTACTGTGTAATACAAGGAAACCCATCACATCTACCTGCTGTATTAAAACTGTGCAGTGATTCATTCTGTGTCAAGGAATGTTAGACAAGAAAAGAGCCACTGTCAATGGCCCACTAACATGACACAGAGAACGGACTACACATTATAGTGATGCTGTTGAGCAAAACAAGGGATGGTGTGAACTCCACAGATCAGCCACAGACCCCCTGTCCTGTGTAAAAACCTACAAGATGGGACCTGGAGCTGGGGGTGGAGAGGCTCTCTCTATAATGATCTCTTTGTGATGATTCCCCCCACAGCAGTCTATTTCAGAGCTTATGCCTCCATGTCAGCTCTGTACCCCTTCCCATTCCACCCACTGTGCAACTTTCTCATTGGGGCACAAACAATTAACTGCACATGCCAGATATGAATATGTTGGAAGGTGCAACTTATGAGAATGTGATCCTGGGTCCAGCCAGGGCATCAAGCATTACAATTTTGACCTTGTGGGGCAAGATGGCTCTGAGGAGATATTTTTGGTGGTGTTTTCCATACCCTTTTATTCCCACCCAACTGTGCAGCTGCAATGCTCCCAACAGTGGGAATCTGCCTATTATCGATTAGAATACTTTATGTTCAAAAGTACACCCTGAAATATGTGGCTCTGCTTTTCCCAAAAAGTTTGTGATTGGAAATAATTCATTACTGGGAAGAAGAGATCTGGGTTAACACAGATCTGTGAAATATAACTCATTGGGTGGAGGATTGGCAGCCTTTTCATCAGCATGTTTAGAAGTAGCTCATTCAGGAACTCCAGAATTCCTATTTCCTTTGCAAGTCTAAAACTGGAATAATTTTAAGTATCTCTGCACTGTTTGTTTTTCCTCAGAATGTTGGGGACCCATCCCCCCTCTCACACAGGCATATCCATTCTCCTGGAAACATGCAAACAGACTTGCTTATTTATACACATTTACACACAACTTTAGGGCCCAATCCTGCAACCTTATATGATCTAATGTAATGCTTTCTGCAAGCATACAGTACTTATTGTAGTGCTTGCTACTGAAAGTTATTTTACTGCTTATGACAGTAAGTACTACATTCGTAATAAATGTTTGCAGGATTGGATCGTAACCAGGGCTTAAATTCTCATACAGTATTTCCCAGAGCCCACCATGGCCCTCCCCCCATTCTCCACTGGAGGTGCTGGGGCTTGGGGTTTCAGCCCTATGGGGAAGGGGGGTGCTAGGGCTTGGGGCTTTAGCCCCGTGGGACTAAAATGTTTACCAGAGCTCCACTCTGGACAGCTCCAGCTGAATTTAAGACCTGGCTATTGCACTACTCTCCTCTTGGGAGGTGCTAAGGCCTTCCAGAACAGATTCCACATGAGGAAAGGTGATATGAGTTCCCATAAGGAACATGTTATCTAAGGGAACAAAGCCTGTTTCATTCTTCCAGTAAGTGTTGGTGTCCATTCCAGCAAACAGTATTTAGGGCTTAGTCGTAGAATGAGAGCCCTGCAAATCCACAGATATCCACTTTGCATCCATGGAAGCAGATATCCGCAGATCATTTTTGTGGATTGGATGCGGATCCAAATTTTGTATCCGCACAGGGCTCTACTTATAACCAATGCCCCAGTTAACCACCTATTAAAATATAGTTCAACTGTTCTTTGTCAGTGTTTAAGGGCCAGATGCAAAGGGCTTCTGTTGGCCTTGCTCAGTGTCAAGACTAGAGTTTGATCTCAGTAGTAGCTAGCAGTACTCCTGCACAACCTTCTCCCTCCCAACCTCTTTAGCCACCCACAGAGCAGGTGGCTTAACTTTGTGTATGAATTCTTACCCCTTTGTTGTCCCCCTTTATTCACATTGCTGAAAGGATTCCTTTCCCTCTCAGTGGTTCGAGGGGCACGAGCACATGCCCAGCATCTTAGGTGGGATTGTACTGGGACAGATAGCCCCTCCCACCACTTGCACCGCAGCTGCTAGACTATTTCTAGTGGTTTAGCTGGATGACAGCTAGCATGGGTATGTTTCCTCAAACTGGGAATTACATACCCAGCTTGAAGTGCAGACATTTCCTCTGACATTTCCTTGTGGATATCCAGCTGTCTTCTCAAATTCAACATGGTTAAAAGAGCGCTCTCAATCTAGCCCCTCCCTCCCCCAGCTCTCTTCCCCACACCTCCTTTCTCAATCTCTGTGGACACCACCACTGTCCTGCCTGTCACTCACACCCAACACTTGGGCATCATCTTACTCAGTCCCCAGCTAGGTCTTCACATCCAGACTATGTCTACTTCTATGCTGATTCTTTCTGCCTAACATCTCTAAAGTATGGCCTTTCCTCTCCAACCACACTGCTAAGTCTGTCATCATCTTGTATCTTGATTACCCCACCATCCTTTTCTCTGGTCTGGACAAATGCAATGTTGCCCCACCCATATCCATTCAGAATGCTGCTGCAGAGATCATTTCCCTAGCCCTATACTTTGACTATATCACCCTTCTCTTTGCAGCTATCCACTGGCTCCTCCTTCTCTATAACATCAAGTATAAGTGCGACAGGGTGTATTAGGCCCAGAGACCCCCTGCTGGAGGCCTTCTGGTCCTACCACATCCCATCCCAAAAAGGAGCAGTAGAGAAGTCTTCCGGGCTGTCTAGAGTGGTTGTAGGGAAGCAGCTAATGAGAGGCTACAGGGAGCACCCAATCAGGGCCCAGCAAGCCCATATAAAAGTAGCTGCAGTAGCTGAGGACAGTCATTTGCTGCATGGAGCTGGAGGAGTGAGGTTTGTGTTCCTGGCTGGCTCAAGGAGCAGCAGGACCATGGACAGATCAGTTGCTGTCAGGGACCGGGGGAGAAAGAGAGAGCTCTTGACTGCCTGCTGGGACTGAATACAAGATTTCAGCCCTATGGTATGGGTGAAGCACTTGTGAAGGTGCTGGGGCCCCAAGGAAATGGACCAGGGAACTGTAACAGCACAGTGTCTAGTTAAAGGGGATGTAGTGACACCTGTCAGCTATTCATAGGGTCACTGGAACCTAGAGTAAGGGGTAGGCATGGGTCTCTTCCCCCCCCTCCTCCCCCAGCCACTAGGGAAGTGATTTATGCCTGAGGAAGGGAGTTGAGAAGGGGCTGAATATTGAACTGTGAAACATCTCCTGAAGGGGATTGGATGGTTTAGTGGCCCAGCTGGAGAGCTGGGACCAGAGAAGGCAAAGACAGTGTCTCCAGGGAGGAAGCCCTGGGGGTACAGCCCCATACCAGGGCAGGGACTACTTAAAGACTGAGCCCAGGGAGGGCTACAGAAATACCAACAGAGGGGTAGTGGGACAGGCCCCTGTTGGACTGTATATCCCAGAAGAGGTCTGCTTTGTTTCACATACAGACTGTGTATGTGACTCAGCCAGAGGGCTAAGTTGTTGAAAACCCATCTGAGAAACCACCGGCAGTGGTCACGCAGACTGAGAGAGGTGCAGATGCACACCCAGCCAGGGGGCGCTCGTGAGAAGCGGGAGCCACCCTGTTACAATAAGCTAATGGTCTTCACTTTCAAGGCCTATCAAGCTAATGGCCTATCCCTACCATACCTATCCTCTCTCATTCATTATCAAATTGTCAACTCATGCCAATTATGTTGTTGTCAGTTGGTGGGCATGTATGTAGAATCATAGAATTGTAGGACCGGAAGAGACCTCCAGAGGTCATCTAGTCCAGTCCCCTGCTCTCAAGGCAGGACCAAGCATTATCTCTAGACCATCCCTGATCGATGATTGTCTAACCTGCTCTTAAAAATCTGGAATGATAGAGATTCCACAACCTCCCTAGGCAATTTATTCCACTGCTTAACCACCCTGACAGGAAGTTTTTCTTAATGTCCAACCTAAACTGCCCTTGCTGCAATTTAAGTCCATTGCTTCTTGCCCTATCCTCAGAGGTTAAACAGAACAAATTTTCTCCCTTCTCCTTCTAAGAACCTTTTATGTACTTGAAAGCTGTTATCAGTTTTCTCTTCTCCAGACTAAACAAACCCAATTTTTTCAATCTTCCCTCATAGGTCATGTTTTCTAGACCTTGTATTGCTCTTCGCTGGACTTTCTCCCATTTGTCCACATCTTTCCTGAAATGTGGCAACCAGAACTGGACACAATACTCCAGTTGAGGCCTAATCAGTATGGAGTAAGGCAGAAGAATTACTTTGTGTCATGTTTACAACACTCCTGCTAACACATCCCAGAATGATGTTTGCTATTTTTACAACAGTGTTATACTGTTGACTCATATTTAGCTTGTGACCCACTATGACCCCCAGATCCCTTCCGCAGTACTCCTTCCTAGGCAGTCATTTCCCATTTTGTATATGTGCAATTGAATTGATTGTTCCTTCCTAAGTGGAGTACTTTGCATTTGTCCTTATTGAATTTCATCCTATTTACTTCAGGCTGTTTCTCCAGTTTGTTCAGATCATTTTGAATTTTAATCCTATCCTCCAAAGCACTTGCAACCCCTCCCAGGTTGGTATCATCCACAAACTTTATAAGTGTACTCTGTATGCCATTATCTAAATCGTTGATGAAGATATTGAACAGAACTAATCCCTGCAGGACCCTACTTCTCTCCATGTGCCATCTCAGCTCTGCACAGGTAGCTGGCTCAGCAGACCTCACTAGTACTACCCAGAAAGACCACAGCCTCACTTCAGTGGCGAAGACACTGTGACAGGTTTATTGTCAATGAAGCACGGTCCTAGCACCCCATAGATTCTCCAGGTACATTAACACATATATGTCTGTTAAAATGGATTTTGCTTAGTCAGCAGCAGGACTTTCCATTGCTCCCTAGACCGGACAAAGGTGCCCCTCCTATGATTTCTCTTTTACACATGCATACAAACAAGTTACGTATTACACTCCTGACATGGTTAGTTACCAGCCGTACACCTTGTACCTGCTGGTTCGAATGAAACATCCCCAGTCATTATTCTGTCCTCCCATCCTTGTCTTACTTGGGGTCAGTGTGTTCCGGTACCATTTCCCAGGAATGTGTTTACATGAAAATCCAGTACCTAGTACTGCCTCTGTTTTAGCAACACCAGACACATTTTTGCCAAATTCAGGTACTGGACAGTGAAATTGTACACAGGCGTTTGCTTTACGATAGGGCCTGACTTTTGCTCAGGGCCTGGCTTTTGTTGACTTTGGTTCAGGCCTTGTACCAGGCCCTGTGCTCCAGGTGTGCGCTCTCTCTCTATTACAGATGTTAGCCTCTATCACCCACTCTACTAAATTTTCAAACAAGTGTCTTTGTACTTTCTCCTATTCTGGGAGGAGCTCCCTGAAATATTCAAAAGCCACCTGATCACCCTCCTACAAATTCCTCCATAAAATTCTTCTTTGCCATGATGCCTTGAAAAAACATGACAATTGTTAGGCTGCTGGTGTGCTGAGACCACAGCCCATTGTTTCCTTGTACTTCCCCATCAGTGTCTGTATCCATCTGTCTCTTGTCTGAGACTTAGATTGCTCACTCTTTGGGGCAGCATCCATCTTTTTGTTCTGTTTGTGCACTGCCTAGAACAATGGGGTTCTGGTCCACTGTGGTAATACAAATAAATAATTATACTACTACTAATAATACAGAAACTAATAAAGCATGACAGATGCTAATTAAAGTAGGCAAATTATATTTATTTTTTAAAAAGCAAGTGACAATTAACTGATGGGAAAAATCCCTATAGAAATAATAATTATACTACTTTGCACTTCTATCACTCCTTTCATCTGAATCTCACAGCACATTAATTAAGGGCTTAGAGCACTTTCAGATGTGAAGAATCCCCATTTTGGAAATTTACCTAGTTGCGGTTAATGTCAGCAAATATCCTACTCTAACATTATCACCAGAGCCTTTGGTTTCAGCTGTCTGTTTCCATCTGTATTCAGCAGTTCTACCTTGGTATGATGCAGCTGTACTAAATAGCTTTCCAATATAAATGCTGACACACAGGACAACAGGTCACCATTTGAATTTTCACTGAATGTTTGGTATGGGCCCGTATCAGCAAATTAACAGCTTTTGAAAATGAGCCAACCATTGTCCAGACCCTAGAGATTTAATTTGTATGCTATTCCAGTTGATTTCAGCAATGCAGCTAGAATATAGCTTCAGATCTGTAGTTACGAATCTATTTTTGCTAGTCATTATCTGGGGGAAATAACTACTCCCTCCAACTCCTTATTGAGGGTTGCAATATTTCAGTTTCCCCTGTTGTGCGATGGCAACCAGCTTTTCTCCAGGTTAGCAAACAAGCATTGTAAGTGCTGTCCACTTCTTTCCCTGCAAGAGACACAGCCTCTGTCCCAAAAGACATTCTTTCTAACATAAAGCAGTCATCTTCAATTCTCTCTGCAGGTTATTTTCTACAAACACCTACTGCCAAATAAATCACTTTGCAGTAGAGAATGGTACCATCAGGGTGAAACAAAGGGGATCAGATATGGAAATTGTCAAATGAGTAGGATCAGAAAACTAAGTCAGTGTGTTTTCCCTCAGTTATTTAAGACTGGTTCTCAACCTTTTTCTTTTTGAGGTCTCACCAACATGCTATAAAAATTCCAGGGCCCAGAATGTGGGGTGTGTGTGCAGGCTTGGGGCTCTGGACTTCAGCCACCAGGCGGGGGCTGGTGGCTCAGGGCTTCTGCCCTGTGGGAGGTGCTGGGGCTGTGGTTGAGAATGGCTAATTTAAGAGACTAATCACCAATGTCCATGACTTCTCCCTGTGACCCAGCTGCATGCCCACTGCAGGCTGGTTCCTGTGCTTTCCTCAGTTCACCTGTGCCTCAGGTCCAGGAGAACACCCTTGCCCCTCATGGAGTAGTCAACCAGCTGGATGGTCAGAAAATTCCAGAGGTATGGCTGTGCCCAAATTTCTTCAGCAGCAGGTTCACAGTGATGATGCTATAGTTGTGATTCTCCCTTGAGACTGACTGGCCTCCCTTCTCAGAGCAGGCAGAATGGCCTCTTATAGCAAAGTTAATGGCAATGTCAGCAGACAAGGGGGCTCCAGCTCCCTTTCGCTTCAGGTGTCGAGTTCACCTTCCACTGAGCTCCTCATATGGCAGCCACTGTTAGGAGTTGAGTTTTCTCCTCCTTCCCCAACACATGGCTGGGCCACAAAGGCACCATTGAGCCGAGGTGTGAGTAAGGATTGTAGAATGGTTCCCGAGTGATAGTTTGGATGTGCCTGTAGGAAGACTGGGATGTGCCTGTGGGATGATTTAGTTGGTGTTGGTCCTGCTTTGAGCAGGGGTTTGGACTAGATGACCTCCTGAGGTCCCTTCCAACCCTGATATTCTATGAAGGCTGAATCATTTTAAAAAACTCATTTCAGACTTCAGATTTGTCTGTTTTTAAAAAATGGCTGCATGAAGGAGTGCAATGGCTACAAGCAGCGTTTTTATCTGATTAAATGGGAGGATGTAAAGGGCTGACACAAGGAGTTGAGTTAGAATATTTATGTACATGAAGTTCAGGCTAATTTGTACTAGAGACAGACTTAGCTGCTTGGTGCTGTCCCATCAATTTACTGTAAACCTTTAGCTGCAAGGGAATGTTTAATGCGATGAGAGACTTTTCCAGCCACATGCATTGTGTGAGCTGTCTGGTTAAGAAAGTCCTGTAAATGCATTGGTTGTAATAGTCTCCTTTGTAACAATCTCATTGTCTGAAAGGTGGCAATAAAGCTAATCCTTAGCCCTTCTATAGCACCTTCTCTGCAAGGATCTCAACGTACTTTGCCAACATTAAGGAAGGGAGCCTCCCAGGCAGGTAGGTGAGTATTAGTTTTCCATTTTAGAGATAGGGAAACTGAAGCACTGAGTGGTTAAGGGCCTGATCCTGCAAATTGCAAAATATCTTCAGCTCCCTTTGACTTCAGTGAGAGCTCTAAGTGCTCAGCACCTCAGGCCCTGACGTCAGTGGGAGTTAGACACCTAAACACCAGTGAGGCTCTGGGCCTAAGTGACTTATCCAAGGACACACTCAAGGTCTGTAGTGGAGCAGGGAATAGAACTCAAGTCTCCTGATTCCCAAGTCCTGTGCTTTGGCCATCCTTTTCCCACTAATGAGACTAGATTGAGAAAGACTGAACATTATTAACATACCGTGAGAATAAGATGATGTAGAGTTATCAAATCTACCTATAGCATTTCAAAGGTACCTATCACTTTGAGACATCTACAACTGACCCTGCAGCCCTTGGTAAGGACCTTGATCCTCCATTCATTACTCCAGCAAAACCACTAATTAAGTTAATCGGATTCTTGCCAAAGACTAAAAGGCCCGAGTTCTGCAATGAGATCTACCTAGATATGGAGATCTGCTCACATGGATCTCATTGCAAGAGTGAAGCCTACGAAAGCTACATGGGATTGCAGTCCAATCTCGTCTCTAACTTAAGTTTATAATTAGTTATGTCAACAGTAGACAGAGGGCAATATGTTTCTCCTTCATATGTTTGGTCTTCATCCTGATGACTATTGTAAATATTTCCCATCATTCCAAGCCATTTTTAGCTGTGTGTTCTAAGCGCTCCTCTGTAACCACAACCACATGTGCAGTACTTTGGAGGGGGAAAAAATACTTTTAGTAAATCAAACCATGTTGTCTATTCCAAGGAGGAAACAATTGCATATGACCCTTTTGGGCTCTGTTTTGATGGCTTTAAAAATAAAAAAATTTCAAAACAAAAATAAGCTGGCTCAGTTTCCCCATGTCTTTTGGTGATCAGATAACCAAATGACCCACGCTGTACCAGAAGTTACACCAAGCAAGTAATTGGTCTGTTAGAGGTAGCTATTTGCAGGGATCCTTAGGATATAAGATAAGCTGCATCCTGCAGCTTTCTCCATTTATGTGGAAATTGCTATCTTCTGAAGCTTGGACTAATGCAGAAGTGGAAAAATAGTGTGTGTGTGTGTGTGTTTAAAAACCAACCTTTAGGATTAAAACTATTTACAAGGTATCTCAGGATTATCTGGGGTAGTATATTGCATGTAGGTGGCACTATTTATTAAGAGAGATTGGTACCTCATTTAGTCTATTCTTTGGGCTGGAACTCCTCCCTCTGGGTAGGCAGAAAGAGTTCTGAACAACTCAAAAGCTAGTCTGGTTGCTCAGGTCACAGCCTCTTCTTGAAGGAGTAATATCCTACCCTGGGGCAGTCTCTATAACAGCTATAATCAGCTCCAGCTGGGACACTTTCTGCTACCTCATGCCTGCATTAACCCCTTCTTTATTTCTTAGTTGCATGATTATGTGAACCTGATCTGGCACTTAAACTTAACAAGGTGTGTGTCCTGAAATAACCAGTCCAAAAACTGAAGAGGCACCTGTCTCTATCACACCAGAGAATTCTGCAAGAAAGAGCTTAAAAACTGTCAGAAGCATAAGGCAGAAGGGAGAATGGAACTATTGATTCACTCTAAAGGAAAAAATGAGGGAAATAATTACCTAAATAGACAATTTTCAGTGAAGATGAGGCAGCCAATGGTGAAGAAGGGAAATTATGCTTCTAAACTGGCCTCTTTTCAGAGAAAAAAATAAGAAACCATGTGCCTTTTGTGTGTGAGGAACCTATTTCCATTCAAAGAATCCTTCACAAAACATTATACATAATCAAAAGTCTGACCTCATACCACCATTGTACCATTGTTGCAGCGTGAGATTTCAGTGAGCAAGCTCCAATGTTTGAACGACCAAGAGGGCTAAAGAATCCGAACCCAACTGCAAACTCTCCACATGCAGCTCTGTGGTAACTCAGTTGGCTGTTAGAATGGTCTGCCACAAATGGCTAGTCTGCATCAGAGTTTTGCCACTTCAATTATAGCAGTATAGTTGAAGTGGCAAACCCCCCAGGTTTGAACACAATTATACTGCTATAAAAATGCTTCTAGTTGTATAATTGATGCTAGAATGGGAACTGAAATAAGCTATACCAATATAAGGCACCTTTAGACCAGTATAACTGCATCTACTCGAGTGCTTTTACCAGTAAACTATGTTGGCAAAAAATGACCTCCATAAGCAATATAATTATATTGGTAAAACTTTTAAGTATAGACCAGCCCAAGGAGTTGGAAAGTTTTTTGTTTTTAATGTGGCCATAGAAAAAACTTCCACAGGACCTATATACATAACTTAAAACCCACAGTTCATATAACTTTACATACCAGAAGCCATGCATAAGGAAATAATTCATTTTCTGATATTAGCATTTGTGTGCAGGCCAGCCACACCCTTCAAATATGCTTGATCTTGAGGACTTGTTCTTGATTTGGCATAAAACATTTCCTTCCCTATCAGATATTTCATCATCTTACAAGATGGCTTCTAGAATGATGACAATTCTATCAAAACACTGATAGAAAATTTGTCACTGCTGGAAGGTGTAGAAACTAGGAAATATTAGGGATTTGGTATGGAAAGGATAATACAGTTGCACCATAGAGACAAGGTGGGTGAGGTAATAGCTTTTATTGGACCAACTTGTGTTGGTGAGAGAGACAAGCTATCGAGCTCCACAGAGTTCTTTTTCAGGTCTGGGAAAGGTACTCAGAATGTCACAGCAAAATACAAGGTGGAACAGATTACACAACACTTATTATTGTTTGTTAATACAGTGCTGAATGTATGAATGCTCCTCCACAGACAAAAAGCTCACAGGCCCCTGTCCAAAAGATCTTATCTCAATTAGACATAACACAGCAAATGATGACAAACCAGGAGAGGGGAGAGAACATGGAAAAACAAAAGTCAGAGCTGTTAAAGATCATGACATAGGCTTACTGTTAGGTACACCTCTTGTTGGTCACTCCTTGAATGTTTTAAATGGGAATAATGTGTGGAATGAAGGCTTGGGGGGAGTGAGTGATGGGAAGAGGCTGGGAAGTTCACCTGATGTGAAAACACAACCTATCTAGGCTTGTCCTGTCATGCCAGCTGTTTGCTCACAGAGCAGCAGTGACTGTGGTTGGGTGGAGTGAGGAAATGGTTACTACAGCAACAACACACAATGTATAAAGCCTTTCCAGTCTGACTCAGGATTTGTGAGCGAGTTTGAAAGCATTTTTTCTCTCATTGTACAATCCCAACCTGTCCGTAGCTGCCAGACTCTTCAGTTTGTTCATGAATTGTGGTGGATTTGAAAGCCAAAAGCCATAAATTATTTTGGAAGAAGGCGATCTCCCAGCAGTAATATGGGCTGACTGTGCTCCCAGACCCCAAAGGAGTGTAAATCTTCTGTCTTCTTGTATGGCTGTGGAAATTAAGAAATTCGCCACAGTTTAAACTTCATTGAGAATAGAAGAGCTAGCTAGCTAAATGGGGCGGGGGGGTTAGAGAGCAAAAACTTCCTCTTTGTATTTACAGTGAAACATACAGCTTCTGAAAAGTGTTTGTTTGCTACAGTACTTGTCAAAGGAAGACAAGGTATATATAAAGATATATTAGAATTGGAAAAGGTGAAGAGAAGGACACCAAAAATGATCAAGGCTATGGATCAAGGGTACAGTGAAATGAGATTTTCTGTCACCTGAGCTGTGAGAACAACTCTCCATAGAAATACTAGTTAAACGTTAAAATGTTTTGTTTGTTTGAAACTTTAGTGTAGTATTCCCCTGGAGAGACATGAGCATGGATGAATGATCCCAGGTTGAATGATCACTCTCGTTATAGTGTGTATGGTAACACCCATTGTTTCATATTCTGTGTGTGTGTGTGTGTGTGTGTGTATGTGTATGTATGTGTGTGTGTGTGTATATATATATAATATATATATACACACACATCTTCCTACTGTATTTTCCACGGCATGCATCCGATGAAGTGGGTTTTAGCCCACGAAAGCTTATGCTCAAATAAATTTTTTAGTCTCTAAAGTGCCACAAGTACTCATGTTCTTTTTGCGGATACAGACTAACACGGCTGCTGCTCTGATCCCAGGTTTGTGTCTCTCGCAGCTTTCACAGATTCCATATTCAATCCTGGCTGTTTTAGGGATTGCTTGTATTTAGTGAGTTCCTATTTCCCTGATCAACATAGGGATTTTAGCCACTGGTGTAGGTGCACTGTGCAAATCCCCAGGCCTAGGTATGATTTACACCAAAGTACACCAGTAGGCAAGACCTTAGAGCCCAAGTAATAGAAGAAGGCATCTGATCCCAGGAGCACTCCCTAATAATAAAGCAGAAGAAATGGATCAAAAGGGCGGGAGGCGCCATACTGAGGGGTGAGTGTGCACATGCCTGCATATGTTAGGCATTCCCTACTGCAGAAGTGGGTGGGAAGATCAGAGGAGAAGAAGAGGGGGAAAGCGTTAAGAAAACAAAAATGTTGAAAGGGGGACAGAGAAAGTAGACGTTCCCTTTTTTCCCAAAGTCCCCAGTGACAAAAGCTACTCCTGGCTGTTGAGCCCACTCATTTCTCCACCCAAAGTTTCATTGTAAGTGATTAGTTCCCCTCCTGTACAGCAAAATATAAAAAAAAATTTTTTTTTTACTTTAAATGAAAAAATAGTTTGTGAGAAAAGGCCCCATTTTACATGCAAAGAGAACGTAGTGTCATTGAGTAAAGCTCAAGATAGATGTTGTGTCCAATCCTGCAAGATGTTGAGAGATCAGCAGGGGCGCTCAGCATCTCACCAGATATGCTCTGCACTCTGTTGGATTGAGCCTGTTGATGAGTACAAATTGTGGTCTATAATGTACAGAGCATCCGAACTCTCCAATTGTAAGCGCTTATCAGCAGGCGATTAGCAGCTCATCAATGGCCTGTCTGACTTTGTCACATAGCATCTAAATGAAATGCTGTTGAGAATCTTTTTCTCCTATTCTGAATGCATCTAATTTAGTGGCTTTGACCATCTGTCTACTTTGTTTCGGTTTTTAAAAATTCTGTAGTGAAAGCCAACAGATACAAAATCACTTCCAGATGTAAAATCTTTTCAAATCACAATCATTTTTTCTTCTTGTTTCACTTGAGATATTCAAGGGTGACTGGTACTGGCAAAGTTTGCTTTATTTTTCACTTCTTTCTCCTAAGTCTCACACATACCTATTTTAACAAGCACTTCTTCAGAATATCCTAGCCAGGGCAGTTAAGCTACATCTACACTACAGCTTATGTCGGCATAATTTACCTCGCTTGGGGGAGAGAATAAACCACCCTCCTGACCGACATAAATTGCTCTGTCCACACTGGAACTTATGACAGTGTTATGTTGGTGGGAGAGCTTCTCCTATCGGCATAGCTACCACCGCTCATGGAGGTGGTTTTATTATGCCAACATCTAGCCCAGTATCCTGTCTCTGACAGTGTCCAATGGCAGGTGCCCCAGAGAGAATGAACAGAACATGAGTGAGCCATCCCCTGTCGTCTAGTCCCAGCTTCTGGCATTTGGAGGTTTAGGGACACTAGGAGCATGGGGTTGGGTCCCACTTGCTAATAGCCATTGATGGACCTATGATCCATCAACTTATCTGATTCTTTTTTGAACCCGGTTATACTTTTAGCCTCTGCAACAAGTTCCACAGGTTGTCTCTGCATTGTATGAAGAAGTACTTCCTTTTGTTTGTTTTAAACCTGCTGCCTATTAATTTAATTGGATATCCCCTAGTTTTTGTGTTCTGGGAAGGGGTAAATAACACTTCCCTATTCACTTTCTCCACACCAATCATGATTTTATAGATCTCTATCACATTCCCCTATAGTCTCTTTTCTAAGATGAACAGTTCCAGTCTTTTTAATCTCTCTTCATATGGAAGCTGTTCCATACCCTTGATCATTTTTGGTGTCCTTCTCTTCACCTTTTCCAATTCTAATATATCTTTTTTGAGATGGGGCAACCAGAACCACAAACAGCATTCATGGTGTGGGCATACCACAGATGTATATAGAGGCATTATGATATTTTCAGTTTTATCTATCCCTTTCCTAATGGTTTCCTAATGTTCTGGTCACTTTTTTGACTGCCACTGCATATTGAGCAGGTGTTTTCAGAGAACCATCTGCAAAGACTCCAAGATCTCTTTCTTGAGTGGTAACAGCTAATTTAGACCCCATCATTTTGTATGTATGGTTGGAATTATTTCCAATGTGCATTACTTTGCACTTATCAACACTGAATTTCATCCCTTTGTAACTCTTCACAGTCAGCTTTGGACTTCGCTATCTTGAGTAATTTTGTATCATCTGCAAATTTTGAAACCTCACTATTCATCCCTTTTTCCAGATCAATTATGAATATGTTAAACACCACAGGGTCTCAGTTCAGATCCTTGGGGGACCCTGCTATTTACCTCTCTCCATTGTAACAACTGACCTTTTATTCCTACCCTTTGTTTCCTATCTTTTAACCAGAGGACCTTCCTTCCTTATCCCATGACCACTTACTTTGCTTAAGAACCTTTGGTGAGAGACCTTGTCAAAGGCTTTGTGATAGTCCAAGTACACTATATGCACTGGATCAACCTTGTCCACATGCTTATTGACACAATCAAAGAATTCTAATAGATTGGTGAGGCATGATTTCAATTACAAAAGCCATGTTGACTTTTCCCCAACATATTGTATGTATCTGATAATTTTATTATTTACTATAGTTTCAACCAATTTGCTTGGTACTGAAGTTAGGTTTACCAGCCTGTAATTACCAGGATCGCCTCTGGCGCCTTTTAAAAATAGTTGGTGTTATATTAGCTATCCTCCAGTCATCTGGTACAGAGGCCGATTTAAGCAATAGGTTACATACCACAGTTAGAAGTTCTGCACTTTCATATCTGAGTTCCTTCAGAACTGTTGGGTGGATACCACCTGATCCTGGTGATTTATTACCATAGGCAATGACTCCATCAGTGCTCTAGAGCACCCATGGGGAAAAAAATAGTGGGTGCTCAGCCACCAGCAGCCCCTGCCAATCAGCTGTTTGGTGGTGGGTTAGAGTGCTGGGGGCAGGGAGTGGAGCAGGGGCAGGAAGAGGCAGAGCAAGGGGGGGGGGCTTGGGGAGGACAGGGTGTAGCACCCACCCAGAAAAATGAAAGTCGACATCTGTGTCCATTACTGTTTAATTTATCAGTTTGTTCCAAAACCTCCTCTATTGACACCTTGATCTGGGACAGTTCCTCAGATTTATCACCTAAAAAGAATGGCTCGAGTATGAGAATCTCCTCCATATCTTCTGCAGTGAAGACGGATACAAAGAATTGATTTAGCTTCTCTGCAGTGGCCTTATCTTTGAGCGCTCAATTAGCACTTGATCACCCAGTGCCCCCATTGACTGTTTGGCAGGCTTCCTGCTTCTGTTAGTTTTTGTGTCCTTAACAAGTCGCTCTTCAAATTGTTTCTTGGCCTGCCCAATTATACTTTTATACTTGATTTGCCAGAGTTTATGTTCCTTTCTATTTTCCTCACAAAGATTTAACTTCCTTTTTGCCTCTAACTTTCTCTTTTACTCTTCAGTTTAGCCATGGTGACATTTTTCGGTCCTCTTATTTTCTGTTTTGATTTGGGGGTATACATTTAGTATAAGCCTCTATTATAGCAATTTTAAATAGTCTCCATGCAATTTGCAGACAATTCACCTTTGTGACTGTTCCTTTTAATTTCTGTTTAACTAGCTTCCTTGTTTTTGTGTAGTTCCCCTTTTTGAACTTCAGTGCTATTGTGGTGGGTTTCTTTTGCATTTTTCCCTCTACAAGGATGTTACATTTAATTACGTTATGGTCACTATTATTGAGTGGTTCAGTTATATTCTCCCCTTGGACCAAATCCTGTGCTCCACTTAGGATTAAATCAAGAATTGCCTCTCCCCTTGTGGGTTCCAGGACAAGCGGCTCCAAGAAGCAGTCGTTTAATGTCTAAACTTTACCTCTGCATCCTGTCCTGAGGTGACATATTCCCAGTCAGTATGAGGATACTTGAAATCCCCCATTATTAAGGATACAATGTGGTCATGGAGGTCACAGATTTCATGACTTTAACAGACCTCTGTGACTTCTTTGTCTCTGGCAATCAGCACCCAGGGGCAGCGGGGCTCAGGCTTTCAGCCCCAGCTCCCACCATACCTTGATTTTGTATATTTTTACTCACCCCACTCCATCCAGATCTGGCTTTGGCATTTTTACCCCTCCTCCCTCATGACCATACACTGATTTTGTGCCTTTTTACTGTGAATTTTGCATAATTTTACCATGGCAATCTTATTGTTGTGTTTTCTGCCTTTGTAGCCTAATCTCCTTGAGCATTTCACAGTCACCGTCACCATCCTGGTCAGGTGGTCAGTAGTATATCCCTACTGTTATACTCTTATTATTCAAGCATGGAATTTCTATGGTACAGTTCGATTCACTTCAGATTTTTACTTTATTTGACTCTCTCTAGTTTCTTTTAGATATACTGCCACTACCCCACCAGCACAACCTACTCTGTCATTCCTTGGAAATACCATGTCCCACTGATTATCCTCATTCCACCAAGTTACTGTGATGCCTATTATATCAATATCCTCATTTAATGCCAGGAATTCAAGTTCACCCATCTTAGTATTTAGACTTCTAACATTTGTATATAAGCACTTGTACATTTTGTCAATATTTAGTTACTTGCCTTCATGTGTTATATTTAAAGGGGACTCTTTTACCATTAACTGTTCCTCACTAGCTCCTACCTGTACTTTACCAACTTCTTTCCTCTCCTCTTTACTAGGATATAGAGTTTCCCCTTTCTTAGTTTAAAAATTCTTCTGCAAACTTTTTAATTTTATGTGCCAGCAATCTGGTTCTGTTTTGGTTTAGGTGGAACCTATCCCTGTTTAAGCTCCTGGGAGGAAGCCAAGAAGTATCCCAAGACAGAACCGTGGCACTGATGGAGATACAGGAAACAGGGATAGGAAGTTACCCAGGGAGCATGAGTAAGGGTACCAGACTGTAAGCCACATAGATGGCCTACTGCTTTGAAGGGCCTTGGGTTGGAACCTGGTGGAGTAGGGTGGGCCCGGGTTCCCCTCCCCCTCCGCCCTTGGGATGGTAGCCACTAGGCAGAGCAGCCCTTGACTCCCGCCATTGGGGAACTACAGCTGCTTGGCAGAGTGGCCCTTCTCACTGTGGATGCTGCTGTGAATTGCTGCCTTTAGGCAAAGTGACCCTGGACACTTGCCACTAGGCAATACTGCTGGCCTGGTGCACACAAGCACCACCCCACACCACCTGCCCAGAAGGGTTATCCTCAGTGCAAGATGATATCATGACATCATCTGGAAGGAGGGTCCCAACTATGCGATTGTTTCCCTCCGTTCCAGCTTGATGTTCTCCTTCCCTGAGACCTTCATCCTCCGTAACATCACACAGGCTGTCAGACTAGGGGTGGGAACTTTCTATTGTGTCCCTGAAAGTCTCGTCTATGTACCTCTCTCTCCCTTAACTCCTCCGTTCACCTACTCTGGCCTCACAAACCTGTACTTCGTCTCTGAGGGCCATGAGTTGCTTGCACCATATGCATGGATACGCCACCTGCCCGCACGGTGGGTAATCGTGCATGCTGCATTCAGTGCAATAAACTGGATAGCCCCCATTCTGCTGCAGGACTTCTGCCTGCATTAATTTTACTCTTGCAGGGTTTTTTGTTTGTTTGTTTGTTTGTTTGTTTTGGGGTGGGTTTTTTTGGTGGGAGTGTTATTGGCCTAAGTTTGGAGTACGTTTGTTAGGTGTATCTGCCTCTCGCACGCCCTCAAATCCTTCCGTTTGCTGCTCCTGTTCACTCAGCAGTAAAGGGACCTGATTATCTATTGCCATGCAGCTTGTGCAGTCACCTATGCTAAGTGGGTGTAAAGTGCTACTAAATCAGAATGGTGGCATTTTACATCCATTTAGCATAGGTGTCAATTACTACACAAGATGCAAGTTTGAAGATAATCAAATCCCAGATTCTGAAATGTAGGACTCAGGCTATGGATACACTACAGCTTAAGTCGATATAAGATATGTCGCTCAGGGGTGTGAATTACACCTCCCCCCAGAGCGACATAACTTAGTACTGTCCACACCGGCACTTATATTGGCAGGAGAGCTGCTACCACCACTCATGGGCAGTGGTGCTGGAACAGTTTTTATAGTGAGGGTGCTGAAGGTGGAAACCATGTATTTTGGTTGTTGATGTTATTTCAAGCCAGGGGGTGTAGCAGCACCCCTAGTTCCAGCACCTATGCTTGCGGGGGGCTGGAGGAATTAATCTGACGAGAGAGCTCTCTCCCAGCGGCTTAAAGCGGCTACAGTGCAGCTGCATTGGTGCAAGCTCTCTGGTGTAGCCATAGCCCTAGTATCCTTTACTGCTGGAATGGCCTAATAATATGCCTTTTATATTGAACCTTTCACCCCAGAAGTCACTTCACTTTGACTGCAGCTACCTCTGGAGTGGATTGCAATGGCTGCTTAATATGCAATGTAACCAATGCAAACCAAGCTTGAGGGCTGAAAGCTTGTCACTAATATTTCCTGAAGATCTAAAGCTACTTGCCGTCATCCCAGGCTGGCCTTTGGGATCCAGGAGGAAAAAAAGACAGCTCACAGCCGCAGGGGGCAGAGCGGCTCAGGTTATCTGATGGCACTAGGGTTGCGGCAAGATCCCTACCAGTCATCTGCCTGTGGCTGAGTCACCGCCTCTGCTGAGCAGCCCGAATGAACCCCATGGACCCCACCATTATTGGTTGACTAACTTCTTGCACACATTACAGTAGAAATGAGTCTTCAGGATTTGAAAGAGGCTAGTGACTTTATGGATCTATTCAAAGAGAGTGCTCCTCCCATGACGGGGGTTGTGAAATGGAAGAATGCAAGCAGCTGACAGTTGAAGAAGTGAACAAATGGGGTGGGAGCAAGGCAGGCATCATTGGCAAAGCAAAAGGGACAGGGAAGAGATGACACACAAGAACAGGAAGGGGCAGATTTGTGAAGGGCTAGCAGCTCACACATGTATAAGTCGCTATCCGCAAACTTTTTAGGAATGCAATGCTATAGTCGGGATAGTTATACTGCAGATGTGCTGGGGGCAAAGAAATAGCTGAGAGAATATTGTTCAAATCAAATTTTTATAAAAATCATCTTTGAAAGAAAACAAGCTTTAAAATGGAGAGCAATGGGATATAGCCTTTCACCACAGGTTCACATCCAGCAGCATAATGTAGAGGCCAAATGTTGTTGGAATTTGATGGGCTATATAAAGTGAACTGATGCTCCCAGGTCACTTCCAGGTATCAACAGCACACCAACTGCCCCATCATACCATTAATTGAGACTGCCAACTGGGTAGCACTTTGGACAAAGGCTTGTAGAAGGCATAGTCATAGATTGGGAGCGACTGTGTGGGGAAGCTTGCTTTGTTTGTCTGTGTGTCACTTGTTCTGTGAATAACCAGAGTGTTTGCCCAGAGCTGTCAATCATAGACAATTCATGAGAATTAAAGTCACTAAAATATTTGACTTAATAAAATCCCAGCTTTAAATCCACTCTGAATTTGTTTAATGCTTTTGAATTTACAAAATCCTCCTCTCGAGGGTTGCTGCAGAGCAATCAATCAGCAGTGTGACTAGCATGAAGCCAACAGTAATTCCATTTCAAGAGATGTGCTATCTCCTCTTGTGTTTGTTGTGCTTCCTGACTCAGCTTTACAACAAGGCAGAACCATCCTTGCTAGAGATTTTGTCCTAAGTGATCCCTTCAGCCATCCAAAGCTCAGCTACTATTGAAGGGGAAGGATCTCAAATATTTCCATTTGTTATGTAAAAAAATAAAAACAAATAGAGGACTTGGACTCTATTCATTCCCTGCAGTGAAGGGGCTGTAAGTTGCTAGCAGTGGAAAATCTGCCCTAGAGCCAGGAGGTGTGATGGCTCAAGATGCCTGTAAGCCACACTTCATTGGGTGGGTTTCCACAGCCAGAAATAGACAGCCATGGAGAGAGAGGAGTCATAGTCTAGTGTCCAAGCCATCTCTGAGTGGGGGGTGTCCTCTTAAGCCCTAAGTGTATTAAAGTGTCTGCCCTCCTGGCAGACCCCTGGGGCCTACCTGCACCTCTCCTCCTTCCTGCCCCCATGCACAGATTGCAACATCCTGCATCAGTGGAAAAGACTCAAGCCCCCCTATTGGAGAAGACTTTACTTTTACATCCATTATGGGGACTACCACGTTAATCAGAAATTCTGTCTGAAAACATAACCAACAGATGTAAAAGATCTAAATGGGTTTAAGGAAACCAAAAGCCACCTACTCCAGGGGACTAACAGACACACTTTTGATGTGGTTTCTGACTTCAGAGATGCCATCCAACTCCCATTAAAGCCAATGGAAGTTCTGGATGCTCAACATCTCTCAAAATCAGCCCATCAATGCCTCAAGGGACAGGCTAAAAGATTTAGTCTTTCTTTGGCCCGCGAGCAAGCATGGCTGAAACAAGTAATCTCTGCTCCCCATTCCATTCGTCTCTATGAAAACTGCTAAGGGCTTGTTCTGCCACCCACATGTTGTCAGATTTTTGGAAGGTAGCTGTGATAAGGAACGGCATCTCCCCACTGCCAAGTGACTCACTGCCACACCCACTGTCTAGTCCCAGTTTTATTCCCAAACTTAAAAACAACCAACAACAGCAGCTTTTCCGTTTCCGCATTGCAGCTCAGGCTTTCACTGCCTCCCCTCCCATGGTGCTCTGACATTCCTACTTCCTGCCCCTCTCTCTGGCTCACTCTCCCCTAGCCAATTCCTTCTCACACTCAGCTCTGTTCTACCTGAACTTCCCTCTGACTCTTTAAAGCCCAGGCAGAGCCCCTCTCCCTTCATTGGCCTAATGAGAGCCCCTGCTCTGGCACAGAGGAGCTGGACCTATTTCAGTTACAGGGTCCAACCACCCTCTGACAGTGTCTCTTTTCCTCCCTGACCTAAACTTCAGGGAATGTTTAGAATTCGCTTTGGTCTAGCTACTCTTTTCCTTTGGGCAATCTCCAATGTACAAACATCTTGAGTGCTCACCTGGTCTCTCACTTCTCTTTATTTTGACTCCTGGACACAAACGTGTCTCTCCTTCCTCTACAGCTGATCTATTGAAACCACCTGAATTTGGAATGTCCGACTTAAGCCTCGAGCAATTTATCATGTGTCATCAGAATAATTCTGAAGTTATCATTATTACTAATCTAGGTTTTCCAGTGTATAATAAATAAATGATAGTAATACTTAACACTTTTATAGTATACATGATGGGGCAGAGAGTTAAAAGGTAGCTTTATGCCCCCAATTCTGGAGGTAGCTGGGACCTGTGAAATTAAATGTGCCAGTCATTTTTTACAAAGTCCAGATGGCCTGATTTTTCAGAAGTGTTTTGAGAACCTACCGCATCCATAGACTTCAATAGAAGCTGTGGGTACTTAGTACCGCAGAAAGTCAGGTCATAAATGATCTAGACTCATGCTTAAAAGGCTATAGGCCATATTTTGATCAGTTATAGTGGTATAAATCAGGAGAAAGTCTGTTTCATGTACTGGGTAATCTCATGAAAGGACCCCATTCTTGTACTAAATTGGCTCTTTATTAAGAGAACTATTTACAGAGATGCTGTGACTGCAGCTAGCCTTCTAGCCATGTGCACACAGACTGACTTGACTTCCTGGTGCCCCTTCCAAATTATTCCCTCCTAGAACATGTGCTCCTTTCTTCAACTTCCATGAAGGGTGCTACAGTCCATTGTAGTCAAAGTCTTCCCTTGAGTTGAGATCTCTGTTCCCAGGAGGAAGGATGTATAATTTTCCTGTATTTTAAGATGCTTCCCCCAAGAGGATGACTGGTGGGTTTCTACACCATGTCTGCTTGTGTTTATCTGAGGACCCCAGAGCAGTCCTGGCAGAGCCCAGAAAGGAGGTATTTTGCTGCTAAATAGAACCAGTTTTAAAGGTTTGCTTAAGAAAGAGACTTTGACTCTGATTCTTGTCCAAATGCAGCTATGTCAGACTTTCTCTTATTTCTGCCTTTCTGCATTTCTCTGAGAAGAGATCATGCTGCTTTTTCATCCTATGGCAAAACTAATTTTAAAAGTTCTTACAAACTTATACTCTCTGTTAGGAGGCCTACTCTTTGGTACTTAAATTTGGTGTTAACTAACTCAGTCATGGAGGAGCCCTCTGGGGCCATAGGGTCTTGCTGTTACCACCTCTCTTCCAGAGAATCTTGAAGTTATGAGCCGTGCTGACCAACTTACTTTTTAACCATCTTCCACAAATAAGATGGTACAGAAACCTCACCCCCAATTTCTGTGCAAAGTTGTATCAGATTTTCATCTAAATTAATGTGTCACTGCCTCTTGTTTTTCCCAAAGCCGCATTTTCACTGTGGCGAGGCAAAGTTACAAACTCTGGAGGTCAAAAGAGCTGTTAGCTGCTCCTTACACAGGACTAAGCCATTTAGAAAAACAGACTATTTTTGATCTCTGGAGAAAAATCTAGAGGGCAGACCATCTCAGCTCGAAAGCGGTCTAAGGCCTTGTCTACTTACAAAAGTTATATTGTTGTTACTACTGGTTTAGTTTATTCCTGTATGGGAAGGGGAATAAGCTATAGTGGCATATGAAAGTCCTTTATGCTGATATAACTGCATCCACACCAGAAGTTTTAATGATATATCTATCTATATATAAAATCTCAATTAAAAAAAAATCATACCCCTAATCAACATAGTTATTCCAGACAAAAACTGCATAGACCATAAGACTATACATTCAGTCTTGTTCCGAATTGGCTAATGTCCCTGAGCTTGAACATCTCAAGGCTCATTCAGCTTGGGGACTAGCACCTTTCTTCACATGTAAACCCAATCTGCCCTTATGTGGAGTCTGCAGGGTTACTATGTGGAGTTCAGCTCACACTGTCATGAATCACTGTTCTCTGGACACCGCCTCAAAAGCACAAGCTAGTTGCTAGATGGCAGTGCTTCAGTCACACCAGGAAGTAGAAAAGGGATGACTTACAGACAGCTAGCTTATCTACATGTGGATGTTATACTGGTATAAACCAAGGTGTGAATTTAAAGTGCTATCATTATACCTACTCCCTGTGTGGATTCACCCATTCTGCTATAAGAGAGCTTTATTTTGGTTTAGCTTATCATGTTTTGGGAGGGGTTTAAGCTAAACAAACCCAAAAAGCGACTTATTGTGGAATAAGAGTGTCAACAGGGGGATTTATATTGGTTTAACTATGGTGGTATAATTATGCCAATATAGCTGGTAAAAACATAACCATGTTGAAAGCCCTAACTTTTGTTCTCAGAACGTGTTGTCTCCACCGAGATGCATTGCCTATTCCATTTTGGGGCCCAGGTCCAAATAAGCATGGCCACCCAGAGGTGCGTGGGGGGAGGAAGGGGTAATTTGCCTCTGGCCTTGCCATTTGAGAGAGCCCTCAAAATGATGGAGAGGCGGATGGGCCAAATGTGATGTGTGGCATTGCAATCTGCTGCACAGGGTTGCACGCCATTCAGGTTTGGTGCCTACCATTGACAGTGTGGGGAGCAACTCACCTGCCCTAGCCAGGCATAGATCCCACTGTTGCTGCCACTGGTATCATTTTGCCAAGCCAGGGTGGGAGCCTGTAGGTAGGATCAGAGTTGGGGAAATTGCTCCCCCTGGCTGCATGCAGGGCAGAGCCCCCCCCTCCCCAATACCCACTGGGAGACATATGACCCCACAGACCTAGACCTTCTCTGACCCTTCACACCCTCCCCAGGTTCCCCTCCTTGCTGGGAGGGCAGCAGCCCCACTCACCTGGGCCCTTTCTGAGCCTGTCCCCATCCCCTCTCCTCTTCTTAAACTTTTCATTCTCATGGTAATCTTTTTGGGAGGGTTGGGGACTCAGTTTCAGATTTTCCCTGGCCCCCAAAACCTCTGTGTGGCCCTGCAAATAAGACTCCTGGAGACCGAAAGGAATTGAGTGATGGCTTCAAGGTACAGGATATTTATACCCTCAGTTTATAGAACATAGGGCTTGAGGGAATCACTCATGTCCCTTAATTGCCAAGGATGGCTTAAAAGGGTTCATGGCCACATAGCTAGCATGGGGCTCTTACAGCTAGCATGGGGCTCTTAGAGGTGATTCATTTGGAGATAGTTACTATGAGTGAGTTCCTCCTTTTTCTCCCATAGCTCATCTGAGTTTATGGCCTGCCCTACTATTGTTTCCATCTCAACAGTCTGTAGTGTCCTAAACACAGGATTATGACTTCAGTGCAGGTTCCAGAAGATAGAGAAGCAGTACTGAGAAGGCTGAAAGCTTTATTCAAACACAAATGTTTCCTAACACAGAGGTGAATAAGGGACACTGCTAGTACAATGCATTATGTTCTGCATAAATATTCCTCTTTTCAAATTTGGCCCAGTACCAAAGTCCTTCTTTAAAAACAGCAATAAGTGCATCAGCTCTGACAGGCTCACACTGTTTGTGACCACTCACTCATGTTGAGTTATAACATAATTTAAACCCACAATATTAAAATGGGGAGGGTCTCTTCTGCACTTAATCCAGGATGGTCCAAAACTGCAACCTAATATTAAAATAGGAAAGGTCTAGATCCTGTAAAAGATTAGGACTGAGACTTTCAAAATATGCAGGGGATTTAGCCACATATCTTCCATTCAAGTTAATCGCTAAATCCCCCATACAACTTTGAAAACTGCATCCTAAACTATTTAGCTATAGATTACTGAATTATTCCCAGGGCAGCACTGGCTCAATAAAACTCCCTGATCCTTTTTAATACAAATTTAATTAAAGAAGGAAGAAAAATACAGAAAATCTGACAAACATACAAAATTGCTATTAAAGAGAATATTTCCCAACATTTCTCTTTAAAAATAGAAATCGAAATCATTTGTTTTTCTAAAAAACCAAAACCACACCACTACCCAGCAGAGGAGGTACAGCAACATAAATGTCAACATTATCTGTTTTTTGGTGAACCAGGAGCCCATTCGGCTTGGCACTGTACAAACTTGGATGGTTCCAAATCATTTGTGAGGTGGCTTTTCTACATTTTTTATCCACTTTTTTTTTTCAAAAGCACCAAAATCCTAGTTAAACTAACAACGTACTCATGAACCTCCTCTCCCTGCCTCCACCATAGACCCAATTTCTCTCACATCTAGTGCTTGAATATTTAATAGTTAAGAATAGGGATCAGTTGGGCAGAGTCTCTGAGTTTAGCTTCCCTTTCCTTGACAATTTGGGAATAGGCATATTTGAGCTGGCACTCATGTAACATTTGGAAAGAAAAACCTGCATGGATCAGATTTGTCCTTAGTCATCGGTTCTCTTTTTTTCCTGTTTGTTCTTTTTGTTTCTTAATCGTTCCCTTTGGTATAATGTGGTACAGTTTTAAAAGAAAGCTGCAATTGATGAGAGATATACGCTTGATGTATTAACAGAAAAAGAATTGTATTCATGTGCCCAAGTCTGAAACATAAAAATGTGCAAACTGAAGACATTTTTAATTTGTGTACATTTCATAACAAATAACACAAGTTAAAATGATGAGAGGAAACCAACAATCAGAATTCAGGCTAGGAGAAAAGGAAAATTAACAGATTTGAACTGAGCTCAAGAGAGAATCAAAGCAAAGTAATACGAGACTGTTTTTGTATAGCCATTTATACAGAAACATCACAAAAGGCTTCAGACCTTGATGTGTAGGGTACAGGCAGTGCATGTAGATGTGGAAGTGGGAGAGAGGTGCTTGTGCCTAGATTTTTGGGTGAATAAATGAGCTCATGGAATCTAGGGTTGCATCTACAATGAGAATACTATGGAAATCTCCCACCATTGGCTGCAGCACTGGTGTATTCCATGGGCGCTAACCATTGTGGGAGTGTTGGCATAGACTGTAGGAATGCACAGGGCTAATTGGCTCTGCTGAGAATTAAGAAAGCATGCTTTGTTGGGAAAAAGGAGAAACAAAGCTTAGCACATTTGTTAGCAGGTACTAACAGAAAGGAATGAATTATGGGAGTAAAACTACTGGGACATTTGCAGATACGATAGAGACAAGTGAAATATTGTCAGGGGAGTCCTTGAAATCTCTGGGCACTTGCCAGCCCACTGGTTAAAGATGGTTCTAACCGGTTTTGACAAAGGCGGAGACTTGACACTGAGTGATAGGCATGTAGGCTTGTTTATTATAAGTTACAAAAGTGGAAAGAATAGATGGGGCCATTTGCTAGTGTCAGCCTGTCCAGTTGGAGCCAGCCAACATGGGTTTGAGCATGCCAGGCCTAGTCCTGTTGTAAGTAACTGATCAATACTTATGATTGATAGCTGTTATATCATTGTACCTAGGTTTAGCTAGATTAGACTGCACATTGGGATAACTATAAAAGCCAATTGGTCTTTGGATTAATAAAGAAATCTTTGGCTAAATTCTGGTGCTAGTGCATTTTCAAATAAAGTTCCCAACATAGATCAGCTACCGACATTATTCCCACAGCATCATCTAATCCTATTCAGAGCAGGCCTAGATGATATGCTAGTAGTAAAAGCACAGGTGGCCAATTTACAGTGGCACTCTGATAGTTAGTGCTAGAACAACAGTGGGGGATTTCCCTAAAATTCTTATTATAAGCAAGACCTGGGAGGGTTGAGAGGAGGGTTTTTGTTTAAATAGATGAGATTAGAATTCATAAAATGGGTCCTAGCTGCACAGTTTGGATCCAGATCCAGACTTCCTTGAAGTTCAGGGGCATTCAAACCTGGGAGTTTGGTGGGCTCTAGTAGTAAGGGCTGAAACGACCAAGAGAAAAGGAATAGAAAGTTAAAAGGCTGTAATGTGATAAATATTTCCTCACCCTCAATCACACACTCTTCAGTTGTCTCATTAGAGAGATTCTAAATTTTACCAGTGAGCTCCAGGGGTAACATGAATGAGTGGAAGACTGAAGGGTAGACATTTAAGGTATTTTATCTTTGGTTAAATTATGACTTCCTTATTAACAAATGTTCAGTGAATTTCTTATTAACAGTGCCATTGTTTCATTCTGCAGCTCCCCAACAACTAAGTGCTCTCTTATAGAATGGTAGCAAGATACCTTTTGTCCTAAGACAGCAGTTCTCAAACTGTGGTCCCTGGCGCATTTTCTGGTGGTCAACAGAGAGCTAGCTAGTGACATGGTGCTGGTCACATGTAAATTGACTTAGCTCCACTGAAGTAAAATCTGGCTCAGTTTCCAGCTACTCAACCACATTAAAAGAAAACACAGGTGCGTCAAATACTTTTCTAATATTACTTTTTCATATGTATAGTTGCTACAGGTCTGCTGTGCCACTATGAACAGAAATGATGGTGGTCCATAAGGCAATCTCTACTAGGATGTGATCCACACTCTGAAAAAGATTGAAAACACCCCTCCTATGAATTGATTGAGAAGAAGGATGGTCGGTTGCTAAAGCTCTGGCCTGGGATTCAGGAGATCTTCCTGGCTGTGCCACACATTTCCTCTATGACTCTGGGCAAGTCACTTAACCTCCATGTGCCTTAGTTTCCCCACCTGTGACATGAGGATAATACATCCTGACTTCTCAAGGATAAATAAGATAAAATTGCAGAATCACATTGTGTTCCTTGCTACATCTTGGCTTCTAGCACTTGCAGAAAATTTACGAGCTTTGACATTCTACTAAAATTGCACCTCAAAATATTTCAAGATCCAATTATTACTACTGATAAAAGAGAGATACAGATGTAGATACGTATCAGGAAAATAGCTCACTCTGACTCTGCTCCCGCAGCAGATGCAAGTAAGGAAGAAAGAGATGAGGATACAGTTAATCAGAAGATTCATCAGCGAAGTGAACATGACTAACTTGTGACAATTTGCAACCCAAAATCACTGAACATTTTCTCCTCCTCCTCCTGTAATACTAGGAATTTGCATTTTGAGCTTAATTCGATCAATTGGCTTCCTATGCTTCTGTAAACAAATAATCAGACACAGAATCACTGCATAATGAAAGAAATAATGATTTAAACAATAAAACTTATAAATGCCTTCTGCTAGATGCAGAATTTAGCCAGCATGTTTTTAACAGAAAAAAAGAAGGACCTTTTACACCAATTCCAGCTAGTGTTAACCGTGACATTTACTGTCACCCACTGATTTGTGAATTGTCACATTGTCATTCTAAGCCACAATGTGAGAGGAAAAAAACAAAGATGCTTATAGCCACCGCAGTATTATCATTCATGGGGAGGAAAAAAACAAAGATGCTTATAGCCAACGCAGTATTATCATTCATGGGAGTGGAGAATCTGATAATTTTTATATATATTATGGAAAGGCTCTAAAGTTAGCAAATACCCTGTATTACAGTCCCACACGAATCTCATTTTTAAGGATGTAGGTTTGAATAATACATAATTTGGCAGGACAAATTGTTTTGTAGTTAAAGTACAGGATTGGCAATCAGGAAACCCGGGTTATATTCTGCTCAACCACAGCCTTCCTGTGTTAATTTGGACAAAATGTTTAATTTCTCTGGGCCTTGGTTTCATCGAACAGAAGTGAGGGGCAAAGTGGGTGTAATAATATTTAACACCCCATGAGACAGGTTAGAAGCAATTCATTAATGTTCTTTAAGCATTTTGAGAC
This sequence comes from Emys orbicularis, assembly GCF_028017835.1. NCBI lineage: Eukaryota > Metazoa > Chordata > Testudines > Emydidae > Emys > Emys orbicularis. The sequence goes on along the minus strand of NC_088683.1, from coordinate 255,522,031 downwards.
CTCAGATGGAAGGTGCCATAGAATGGAGATATCCTATCTCCTAGAACTGGAAGGGAGCTTGAAAGGTCATCAAGTCCAGCCCCCTGCCTTCACTAGCAGGACCAAGTACTGATTTTGCCCCAGATCCCTAAGTGGCCCCCTCAAGATTGAACTCACAAGCCTGGGTTTAGCAGGCCAATGCTCAAACCACTGAGCTATCCCTCCCCCTGGAAGGGCACTGTACTGTTACTACTACAATGAACCTCACAGTCTGTGCATTTTACAATCCACACAACAAAATTGGCCATTTCTTCTCACAGATCTAAAGACAAAGCACTGTAATGAGTGGTTATATTACTGAGATTGTTTACTAGTGCATGAGGAAGCATTAGCCTATGTAACTAAACGTGAATTTCAATTGTCAAAATAAAAAACAAATGACAAAAACCTCCCAAAACAAAACACCCACAATTCTCCTCAAGGGGAAAAGGTGAGAGAGTATTACACACATGTGACAGATATTGGTCACATCACTTAGCGCACTCAAATACTACAGTGATGAGGGCAGTATAAGAAACTGTATAACATAGAACAGAAAAGAGATGAACAAAAATACATTAAAATGTTGTATTAACCTCGCTTTGGGCCAAATTCTTCTTTTGTTGTTGGCAAACCAGTGGAAGAGCTGGTAATAGATGCCATAGGTCCAGATGTCCCATTCTCTGTTCTAATTGCTAGACAACACTACTTCATCTCAAAATCTCTTTCTCCTCACTGCTGTCTTGGCAAATGATTATTGAAATCATCCCGGAATCTACCAATGACATAGTTAACCAATGACAAGTTAACCTCAACATCTTGGTTTCAGTTTGTATAAGCATCCTAAAGTTTGGATACTTATCTAAAACTTGTTCAAATTGATTGTTAAAATAGGGCTGGAAATCTCATGGAAATCTCTCTCGCTCTCAGATGCCTGGTACTTCCCTCTTTTGGTCAAGTCAGGAGTACCACAAGAACAGACTGTTTCATAATATTTCAACACTTCTGGTTCCAGTCCTGGAATAACTGGAGGTACAGAGGCATGTGAAAATGGAATAATAATTTAAAAAAAAAGTAATTGAACTTTTCCAACCTTCAGAAAAAGGATTTGGTCACTTTATTTCTAGTGATCACATATACCCTTTACAATAAAATCTCACTCAGAAAGTGGTAGATTTAAAAATAAGCAATACTATTGACAATAACACAATGAAGAAGTTTTCTAAAACATTCTATCTTTAAGATAGCTGAGATGGTATCTTTACAACCTAGGCTGTCCCTTCTAAAAGGTGATCTACAGAAGGGAACAAATTTGAGGTTGTATACTTATTTGCACTTTTAAATATGTCCCCCATCTACTGACTCCTGCCCCCCCCCCTTTTTATGTAGAAAATAAGGAATTTCAAGTGTTATATGTTCTCGCTTTTTGCTGAAGTCTCAGTTGAAGGATGCAAAGATGTGGATTTGGAGTTGTCTTAGCCCTTAATTGAAGGAATGGAGGTGGTGTTAAAGATTCAAAGATCTTTTTTCCCCAACTGTGTGTTTTTGTAAGTAGTGGTGTGTTAGGCACAGCGTTTTAGCCTTTCTATAGTGCTGTCACTGTAGAATTTAAAGCTTTATCAAAATCAAGATTTAAAGGTGAGTTGTTAGAATGTGTTCGATAACATGTCCTAAACGTCTAGTGCAGTGTTTCTCACATGCGGCCACCAGGGACTTTTCTTGTGGTCACAGCCTCCTGGGCTGGGGGGAGGGAGGGCAAAGTAGTGGCCACTTCCCCTCCCTGTTGCTCCTGGATGCCCTGCCTTGGTGTTGGTTGCCGGGGTTGCCAGCAGGTGTTGGGCCCTGCCACCCTCTGGAGACAATTGGGGCACAAAGCTGGAGGAGCAGGCACCCAGTGGGTTCTCCACCTTCCCAGGGGCGATGGGGCTCAGGCTTTGGGGTTCAGCCCTGGGGTGGCAGGCTCTGGCTGCGGGGCTTCAGGCTCCAGTCCCAGGCTCCAGTCCTGGGCTCCAGCTGCATGACAGCAGGCCTCAGACTCTGGTGGTGGGGCTTTAGGCTCTAGCCCCCCGCTGCATCCCTTGGCCCCCCCATCCAGGGCTTAATTTGTCCCCAGGCTTGCCGGGGCTGAGTAAGTCTGCTATGAAAAGTGATATTTATATGTTTGTTAATATCACTTTTCACAACAGATTTACTAGCTAGCAGTAAATTACAATGATTTGGACGTGTCTATGTGCATATTCATTAATGATCTGGAGGATGGCGTGGACTGCACTCTCAGCAAGTTTGCAGATGACACGAAACTGGGAGGAGTGGTAGATACGCTGGAGGGTAGGGATAGGATACAGAGGGACCTAGACAAATTAGAGGTTTGGGCCAAAAGAAATCTGATGAGGTTCAACAAGGACAAGTGCAGAGTCCTGCACTTAGGACAGAAGAATCCCATGCACTGCTACAGACTAGGGACCGAATGGCTAGGCAGCAGTTCTGCAGAAAAGGACCTAGGGGTCACAGTGGACGAGAAACTGGATATGAGTCAACAGTGTGCCCTTGTTGCCAAGAAGGCTAACGGTATTTTGGGCTGTATAAGTAGGGGCATTGCCAGCAGATTGAGGGATGTGATCATTCCCCTCTATTTGACATTGGTGAGGCCTCATCTGGAGTACTGTGTCCAGTTTTGGGCCCCACACTACAAGAAGGATGTGGAAAAATTGGAAAGAGTCCAGCGGAGGGCAACAAAAATGAGTAGGGGGCTGGAGCACATGACTTATGAGGAGAGGCTGAGGGAACTGGGATTGTTTAGTCTGCAGAAGAGAAGAATGAGGGGGGATTTGATAGCTGCTTTCAACTACCTGAAAGGGGGTTCCAAAGAGGATGGATCTAGACTGTTCTCAGTGGTAGCAGATGACAGAACAAGGAGTAATGGTCTCAAGTTGCAGTGGGGGAGGTTTAGGTTGGATATTAGGAAAAACTTTTTCACTAGGAGGGTGGTGAAGCACTGGAATGGGTTACCTAGGGAGGTGGTGGAATCTCCTTCCTTAGAGGTTTTTAAGGTCAGGCTTGACAAAGCCCTGTCTGGGATGATTTAGTTGGGGATTGGTCTTGCTTTGAGCAGGGGGTTGGACTAGATGACCTCCTGAGGTCCCGTCCAACCCTGATATTCTATGATTCTATGATATTTATTTGTTTTTCCTAAAGTTAATTAAGTATTTTAGGAAAAAGTGTGAGAGCGGCCACCAGCAAGAGTTGGTGGCCGCACTCTGAGGGCACCAAAAAATTTGTCCTGAGAACTCCTGGTCAGTGTAGACAAGACTGAGTAGATTTTCATACTTGCTAGCTGGTTGAGTTGAAGCCTGGGCTCTCTGCTGAGCTTTAATTCAACTAGTTTAGTACATGTTAAAGAATATACTGCCTTGCTCACTCTAGACCTTTATAATATGTTAGCTAGAATGTGCTAGCTAAGGCTATGTCTACACTTACAAGCTTATAGGGGCACAGTTGTACTGATATAGCTGTGCTGCTGTAAGAGTGCTTGTGTAGCCGTGTTATGCTAATTGGAGAGAACTCTCCTGTCGACATAATAAAACCAGCTCAACGAGCGGCGGTAGCTATGTTGGTGGGAGAGCATCTCTCCCCAACATAGTGCTGTGCACACTATACTTATGCCGGTAAAACTTATGTCGCTTGAGGGAGTGTTTTTTCACCCCCTCTGAGCGACAAAAGTTTGCTGACATAAGTGCTAGTGTAGACATGGCTTAACAAAATACCTTTAAATTCCAGTCTAGACAAAGCTGAAGTATTTAACTGGTAGACTTTTGTAAAGGGACTGTTCGGTTTAACAAAAATAAGTCTACTCATAGGACTGCATGCTAGGAACTTGCTGCTTTGTTTTACAGCATCACAACAGTGTGTGTGTGCATGCGTGTGCATGTGTTAGAGAAAGAGCGAGAACTCCCACTGACAAGAACAGGAATCACAGGTGGAGCATGTCCTATAATACTCTGGGTAATCCACTTTACCTTATCATGTCTACTTTACCACAGACATTTTTGGCAAGTCTTAACTAATTCCTCCTCCCCCTTATTGGGCCTGAAGCTATTTCTGTGGAGAGGCCAATAGAGAAGGAGGATGTTTGAGACTAACAAATTGCCAGGGGCATCAGGACAGGGATGATGTATGGTGAGGAGGAATGGAATGGAGAAAAAAAGTTACACGCCTTTGACATTTCTCTTACATAATCTGTATCACTGCTTGTCTCATCTACAAAACTCTGGATTGGGGATGGTTGTCTTCCCTGGCATTTGTAGAGTACTTAGCACAGCAGAGCCCCAATCTTGATTAGGACACCTAAGAGTATGTCTAAATGGCCCAGCAGCAAGCTTTTCAGCCTCTGTCAACAGCCTTGGGGTTGCGGGGCTCTAAAAAGGGCTGTGTAGACAGTGCTTTGACGTTGCAGCTTCGACTGGAGTTCGGGATCTGCAGCCTAGGGGGCTTCAGAGCCTGAGCTGCAATGTCAAAGTGCTCTCTACACAGCTACTTTTAGAGCGTTAGCATGACCCCCGTAACCCCAGGTCCCATGACCCAGGCTGGGAGGCTCACTTCTCACTTCACTTAGGGCATGGCTACACTTGCAGATGTAGAGCGCTGGGAGTTAAACCAGCCCTCGGAGACCGCAGCAGGGAAAGCGCTGCCGTGTGTTTACACTGTCAGCTGCAAGTGCAATGGTGTGGCCACATTAGCAGCTCTTGCAACGCCACAGAGAGCAGTGCATTATGGTAGCTAGGTTGGAGGTGCCTAACCTTAAGCCCAAATTTGGGAAGACTTGGCTTAAGATCATACAAAAATAGCAAGCTATGACTTTAAACATGACCAACAATTTTTTGAACTCAGATGCAGGCATGTGCAAGTGGCTGCAGCGTGCTTTTCAAATGGGGGGGGGGTGGAGTGTGACAGGGAGTGTGTTGTGTGTATGTGGGGGGAGAGACTGTGTTTTGGGGGGCAGAGTGTGTGTCAGCATGCTGTCTTGTAAGTTCAGACAGCAGCAGGAGGAAACCCTGACATCAGCCCTCCCCCATCTCTCTCTCTCTCTCTCTCACACTCACACACACACACACTCACACCTCGGCAGCAGGAGCATTCCACAGTAATGGTTTGCTTTGTCCCGGAGCAGATAAGCATGCTGGCTGTCAGAAACGGAGCTTTGAAAGGGGATATCCGCATGCCTGCATCTGAGTTCAAAACAATGACCAGAGTGGCCATTTGACGTTTCTGGAGGCCAATCACAGCGCAGTAATGCAACACATTGTCCACACTGACACCCAGACATTTCAGTCAGGGTGCAGCAAGCTCTATGCTTCTCGTGCAGGTGGATTACTAGGAGTGCTCCAGCTGCAGAGTCCAGGCACTCTAAGTGCCTTCAGTGTGGACACCTCAGGAGTTAGGGCGCCCAGGGCTGATTTAATGCGCTCTAACTTGCAAGTGTAGCCAAGCCCTTAGGAATTCAGTTTGAAGGGTATGGAAGGAAGGATGCTTTTAAAATTGTTGGTCATGTTTAAAGTCATAGCTTGCTATTTTTGTATGATCTTAAGCCAAGTCTTCCCAAATTTGGGCTTAAGGTTAGGCACCTCCAACGAAGTAACCTAATTTTCAGAGGTACGTAAGACATGCAGCTTCCATATAATAGTTTAGTTTCTAGAGGGCTGTAATACTTTAGTCTAATTCAGGGGTAACTGGTTGGGGGTTTAGTGGCCTGTAATGTATGTGTGTGTGTGGGGGGGGGGGAGGGTGTCAGATTAGATCATCTCGTGGTCCCTTCTTCCTTAAACTCTGTGACTAAGACAATTAGAACTCCAATTTAAGTGCCCAAATAAGTGCCCAAATTTGAAAACATTAGCTTTAGTATTTCCAGTAGCATAATAGGCTAAAATAAGTGATGTCTAAGCATCAACAGAATCATATACAGTATTCATTTCTCATATAAAATACTGTAATGTAAACATTGACAGTTGGCTCTGAACACTGATTTATGGTAATTATATTGAAATGATTCATGAGCTCATCCTTTGCTTAATAAAATAAATGATCTGGCTGTAGTTTCCATCTAAATCTTAGGACAAATTCATCCTAACTCTATTAACGTGGATTTATACCAGGGATGAGTGTGGCTCCCTGGCTTTAGGAATTCATCTATTCAGTTTAAATCATACTGGGGCAAGAGAAAAAAAGTATCCCAATTGCCTGTAGATTGGAAGAAACACGGAGGCCTAACTTTTTTTTTTTTTATTTAAACTCTCCGCTCCCTTCCCTTCCCCCACCCCCTTACTTCTTGCATACACATTCCTTTTTTTTTTTTTTTTTGATAGGATCACATACAAGAAATAATGTGGTGACTTTCCTGAAATTCTCTACATAGTATATAAATTAGATATTCCAAGCTTTCTTCTTTTTATCATGATGTAGATGTAACATGACACACCTAGGTAAATCGCTGATAACAGGGATTGAACCCAGGACATCTGGATCTAAAACAGGGGTCGGCAACCTTTCAGAAGTAGTGTGCCGAGTCTTCATTTATTCACTCTAATTTAAGGTTTCGCGTGCCAGTAATACATTTTAATGTTTTTAGAAGGTCTTTCTATAAGTCTATAATATATAACTAAACTATTGTTGTATGTAAAGTAAATAACGTTTTAAAAATGTTTAAGCAGCTTTATTTAAAATGAAATTAAAATGCAGAGCCCCCCGGACCACTGGCCAGAACCCGGGCAGTGTGAGTGCCACTGAAAACCAGCTCGCGTGCCGCCTTCGGCACACGTGTCATAGGTTGCCTACCCCTGATCTAAAACCACAAGCCTCTATTACCTCAGTTGAAAGATTCAGCTCCATTAGTTGAAAGCTGGTAGTCGACTGGTAAACATCTGAGGTTCAGTCACTAGTGGAGACAGAGAGCCAGACTGTTAGTGTGGGTTACATATGATTCATTTTGTTGTAATATTTCTGGGTTGTTTCTCTGCTCATTTGCTTCCTGTTTGTCCTCCCCCCTTATCACTGTCAACATAAAAATAATAGACTAGCTAATGAAAAAAAGTTGTACATTCCAACTCACCCCTCCACCATGCAACAATGAGAAGTAGAGGCATAGCATAACTGCCTCTTTGCACTCAGTTTAGAGCACTTGATAGTTCATAAATAACAAAAGTTTGGGGGTGAAGCAGAAATTGTACACCAGTGGCAGGTTTTGCAGAAGTCAAATCATTTAAGTTGCTTGGTATGATGCTGACACAGTAGCTGCCAGCTCTTGCCTAGGCTGCCAATATTAGCTAAAAACTGATAAACTCATAGCTGGAGATCAGAGCAGTTCACCTGTATGTTAGTTTTGGACAAAATAGAGATTAATTTTATAAGAACATATGTAGTTTTTAGACTCTGTGAAATGCTTGTAAATTGCTGCATGCATGAACCTTACTTGTAAGGGCTGTATTCCATGCTATAAGGATGTATGTAAATTTTGCTTTATAACTTTGAAAATGTTTGCTCTGAACTTGTGAACTCAGGCATTGGAATCATCTGCTCTCCCCTGTCCCACCACATATCCAGCAGGACTATCAAAATCAGATGGGCCATCAAGGAATATTGCAAGACAAAGGATTGGTTAATGGCCCTACCCACCCCTGAGAAATGCTACCTGGAAGAAAGCTCAACCTTTGTACTTGGAAGCTGAATGAAGGAAATAAAACAAAGTCACAGGAAAAATTATCCATTGTTTTGGCTGTTTGAACTCTGACAGGGCCACACGCTCTGAACTGAAGCAGGAGATCCCCAGGGGCTGCTTCCTGGTCTACTCTGAAAGACACTTTGAATTGACAGATCTCTGTCACTCTTAGGATTTAGATGGTAATTCAGTTGTGTGTAGATGGTGGCTTGTTTTAACCTGTAAATAACTCATTCCTTTTTTCTAGCTCATAAACCTTTAAATAGTTTATTACAGGTGTAAGAGCTAGGGTAGCAATAGACCTGGGGTAAGTGATTGGTCTCGGGGGGGAGGCGAGGCGAGCATCAGCATTCACATTGCACTCCCAATCAGTACCCAGCCTGGGCCAGGGAAGCTAATGATTCACCCAGCGGGCCAAATTCGGTGATGAATCCTGGCCTTGTGCCACTCTCATGATTTTGTCATGAGTCTCATGATAATTGTTTTCCTTAGAGTCCCTGCTCCTGGAGTCAAGTGGATATGTGATGATTTCAGCCTTCATTCTTCCTTTTTCTTAAAGTTTCTAGCCCCTGTGACTGTGGAGAAAGCTTCAAAATGTGACCAAGTGCACCCTAAAAGCTCAAAAAGCAGAAGATAAATAAAAAACACCAAATCTATTGTTTTTACATAATCTCGTGATTTTTGGTGAGCCTGATTTTTAGAACATTTGGGGTTGGCAATATTGTAAGACTGATATAGTGAGCCAGGAATTCACATTTGGTGAAATCTAATTATAGAACACATCCACAGTGTGGGGGGGGGTCTGCCCTGTTTTTGACAGTCAGCCCTGAGGTAGGCATTCATGATCATGAGCCACTCAAGACAGTGTGACACTGGCTGTACAAGAAAAATCTAAAGGAGTGACCAAAGTGCCACTGTGTGTTCTTGATCACTGTAAAGCATAGGGCTAGAAGCTGAGTCTGCTGTTCTCTCTCACTATTTTAGGAGCGGTTTCAGAGTAGCAGCCGTGTTAGTCTGTATCCGCAAAAAGAACAGGAGTACTTGTGGCATCTTAGAGACTAACAAATATATTTGAGCATAAGCTTTCATGGGCTATAGCCCACTTCATCAGATGCATAGACTGGAACATACAGCAAGAAGATATTTATACATACAGAGAACATGAAAAGGTGGAAGTAGCCATACCAACTGTAAGAAGCCAATCAATTGAGATGAGCTATCATCAGCAGGAGGGTTGTAGCCCACGAAAGCTTATGCTCAAATATATTTGTTAGTCTCTAAGGTGCCACAAGTACTCCTGTTTATTTTAGGAGCAGCATTACAGAAAATGACTGAGGTCTTACAACAGATTTCAGGGGGAAAAGCCTGGAGAAACCAACTGGGCAAGCAAGCTTAGTTTCGGAAGAAAAAGAATTGTTCTAGTTTATGTACATGAGGAAAGTTCAATTAACCTTAAGGGAAGAAATTGCTAGGAAAAAAAGATGGCAATAAGCACCATATACTGACTTCTGCCAATTTGTGTCTAATTCAATGCTTTTGATACAAAAAGCCATATTAGGTCAAACCAGGTTATATCCAGTTAATCATTTGTTCAGTCAGCCAAACGACCACCTTCTGAAGCAACACTGTGAATATACAAAGCCAGATGAGGAAAAGAGGCCCAACATCACAGCTGAGCCTGATTCACTCTCCCAGGAAAAGTCTGCCTAGTGCAGAGGTGTAATGGTAAATGACTTTTTTCTGCTGGGGCAGAGGCCAGGGAGAAGAATAGATTCAAAGTCCACACTGTTCCTAGGCAGGCTCTGAGGGAGCCCAGAGAGGATTTATTGTTACTGCTCTCACTCAGAAAAATTTAGTAATGATGGCAGCCTTCCAGGTGGCAGTGGGGTGACTCCTCCCACTCTTGCATACACCTACTTCCCTACGGAGTGAAAACATTACCCCTTCAAGCTGTGGGGAAACACCCACTAGAAAATCCAAACCATACGTCTAATACAAAGAGTGGAAGTTAATTCTGTATGTCTATGTTACACCTTTAACACTGATTCCTTGTATGTGGTGTAAAATTACCCCATCTACTGAGATTTTTATAGTTAAAACATAGAATTGTTGTTCTTTGTACTCCAAGCACAGAAGCAAAAGACACAGTAAGTGGACATATTTTCATTAAATTGTTGAGGAAGGTCTCTATGAAAGATGAATACCCTTTGCAAGGGAGAATACTCACATTTAAATATTTGTACTAGTTTGAACACTAGTTCTCATCACTTGAAAATACTCTGCAAAAAAAAAAAAAAAAGGCACGCAGCTGCCAGCTTGGAGAAATCTTTCTGTAAGCTGAATCAGTTTCGGTAAGACTTGTTAACTAAAGCCTCAGTACCTAGTTTTCAGACATGGAGTTCAGGCCCTGAAGGAGTTGTATTTTAATTAAGAATAACAGTCTCTTTTAAGTGCAATTAAAGTCAATTTCTGAAATGGAAAAAACCCTAACATATTTGATGTCTGAAATGTTTAAAGAAAAGCTTTAGCCTCATGAAGTGCCAATGACCTTAGTTCATCCTTGCTTACACAGTGAGAAGAGAGATGTCATCAGAGAGATATTCACCCCAGGTGAGAGGGCGGGTTTGGTGTTTTGAACTTTTTGTAAGGTTTTTTTTTTTTTTAAACCACAAAGAGAAACTGAGACCAGGCCCATGTCCCTCTGACCCTGAAGAGTCAGACAAAAGCTGAAATTGCAGTTGCTGGCCATTTTGAGATAAATTGTATTGCTAGAGATACAGGTCTTCTAGGGCCAAACATTACTCTGTTACTGGTTCACCGATGTGCAGTGCCCTGCATTCTCCCCATAAACTTCTCAGAAACGTAAGTTTGTTTTAAATATTACTAATGCTGAGATTTTATGATCTGAAACATCTGTTTGCATTTCTACCCCCTAAAACCTGTTAATTTTTTATATTTGTTCAATACAGATAGACCTCACCTTCTGAGAACTGAGAAAACCACAGATCTAAGACAAAAATGGTGTTAAAGGTTTGTGGTATATCCCTTAACTACCCTTCAAGAGTTAAGGAAATGCCAACTTAAAAATCAAACAATTCGTGCCCATCAGACTATGAAGATCACAATGCAGACTGAAGGAAAAGTTGTAATAGGTGGCTCTTACGTAGCACTTTTCATCAGTAAAGTGCTTTTGAGATTTACAAGGGAGCTCATTAATTAGTGGCTCTCAAACTTTTTTACTGGTGATCCCTTTCACATAGCAAGCCTGAGTGCGATTCCCCCTTATAAATATATAAAGTGTTTTTAATTTAACACCATTATAAATGCTGGAGGCAAAGCAGGGTTTGGGGAGGAGGTTGACCACTCGTGACCCCCCCCCATATAATAACCTTGCGACCCCCTGAGGGGTCCCGACCCCCAGTTTGAGAACCCTTGTCATTAATCCTATTTTACAGATGGGGAAACTAAGAGAGAGGTGAAGTGACTTGCCCAGGGCCACCCAGCATAAGAGCCAGGAATAAAACCCAGGTCTCGAGTCCATTCCAGTGCTCTAGCCACTAACTCACAAAAGAGTCAACTGCAAACTTTTAATGTGTTCGGAGTTCTTTACCACACTAGAAACATAGAAAAGCATGTACAAGATAAACTATTTACTCCAAAAAGGTTGGAAGAGATGCTGCAGCAAGATGTGGCATGTTACATTTCAAAAGCTTAGGCGTGGTATGATTTTTTTTTTTTTTTAAAATAGTCATTGGTAGAGGGTTTTTTTAGCCTTAACTGTGCTAGGCAAAGCATCCATACAGTGTCAGCTGTAGCTTAATAGCAACTTTTAAAAATTCTGTATCATAAGTGGTCCTAGATAAAACAGGTTACTTATTTAGCTGATATTCGCATGCACAAAAATGGCAATACACATTTATTTTAAGACTCTGTAGCAAGCAAAGAGGAACATTGCACTGGTTTGTTGGACTTTTCAGAAAGCAGCTTGTAACCCAGATCTTCATTGTAATACATTTAATGTAACAATATCATGTAACAACTATGACCACACCAAATACAGAAGAATTAATTGTTTAGAGTTCTGCAGTATGGTTGACTGTACTGAAAGATGCTGGCAAGAGAAAAAATTAGAGTTGAATTGGACTTACTAAGAATCTTCTTTGTATTTATTAGTTTACTTATATTGAAGTAGGAATTAAGTGAAAGGATAAACAGATTTAAAAGTGGTCTAACAAGTATTGTACCTTCCACAATATTTGCAAACATACTATTTAATTTTTTTGTAACAGTATTCAGCAAGTTAGATCTCTCTCCGTATTAAAATCAGTCTTCTGCAGGAGTGAAAACAATTAGTTTCAGATGCTATGTTTAAGACAAAAGGGCTTGGTAAACATGGGCTGCTTTAATCTTTACCTTGGGATATCATCAAATCTAATGCAAGTTTTAAGCAGAAGTTGGTCAGTTTAGTCTCTAGAACATTTCCCATATTAACCCTTAATTTATACAGCAGACCACGTTTGACAGAAACACAAACTGGGGCCTACTCTTGTCCTTCCTCCCCTCCATCAATTGATCTGGTGAGACAACCTTAAAAGATGACCCTACTCAACATTTCCAAGCAAAGGCAAAAGTAAAATTTAAGTTGTCTGCAAATATGCTCCCAGGTCAAGAATATTTCCCCAAATAGAGCTATCAGCAATAAGTCCCCATAATTAAGTTTAATTGCATTGATTTCCCCTCCTCCTAAACAAACCACACCGTTCCTATAAAAGCACTGTTTGACACTTGGGGTATGTCTACACTACAGGATTAATCCGAATTTATATAATTCGAATTTGTAAAACAGATTGTATAAAGTCAAATGTATGCAACCACACTAAGCACATTAATTCGGCGGTGTGCATCCATGTACCGGGGCTAGCGTCGATTTCTGGAGCGTTGCACTGTGGGTAGCTATCCCATAGCTATCCCATAGTTCCCGCAGTCTCCTCCGCCCATTGGAATTCTGGGTTGAGATCCCAATGCCTGATGGGGCAAAACATTGTCGCGGGTGGTTCTGGGTATATCCTCCCCCCTCTCCAGGAAGCAACGGCAGACAACTGTTTCGCGCCTTTTTCCTGGGTGAACAGTGCAGACGCCATACCACGGCAAGCATGGAGCCCGCTCAGCTCAAGACAGCAGTCATGAACATTGTAAATACCTTGTGCCTTATCGTACAGTTTATGCTGAACAAGAACCTGGAAAACCAGGCGGCGAGGAGCAGGCTACAGCAGCGCGGCGACGAGAGCGATAAGGATATGGACATGGAATTCTATCGAACCGCGGGACCCGGTGCTTTGGAGATCATGCTGTTAATGGGGCAGGTTATAGCCGTGGAACGCCGATTCTGGGCCCGGGAAACAAGCACAGACTGGTGGGACCGCATAGTGTTGCAGGTGTGGGACGATTTCCAGTGGCTGCGAAACTTTCGCATGCGTAAGGGCACTTTCTTGGAACTTGTGACTTGCTTTCCCCTGCCCTGAAGCGCCAGAATACCAAGATGAGAGCAGCCCTCACAGTTGAGAAGCGAGTGGCAATAGCCCTGTGGAAGCTTGCAACGCCAGACAGCTACCGGTCAGTCGGGAATCAATTTGGAGTGGGCAAATCTACTGTGGGGGCTGCTGTGATGCAAGTAGCCAAAGCAATCACTGAGGTGCTGCTACAAAAGCTAGTGACTCTGGGAGATGTGCAGGTCATAGTGGATGGCTTTGCTGCAATGGGATTCCCTAACTGTGGTGGGGCAATAGATGGAACCCACATCCCTATCTTGGCACCGGAGCACCAGGGTACCCAGTACATAAACCGCAAGGGGTACTTTTCAATGGTGCTGCAAGCACTTGTGGATCACAAGGGACGTTTCACCAACATCAACGCGGGCTGGCCGGGAAGGGTTCATGATGCTCGCGTCTTCAGGAACACTACTCTGTTTAAAGGGCTGCAGCAAGGGACTTACTTCCCAGACCAGAAAATAACCGTTGGGGATGTTGAAATGCCAATAGTTATTCTTGGAGACCCAGCCTACCCCTTAATGCCATGGCTCATGAAGCCATACACAGGCAGCCTGGACAGGAGTCAAGAGCTGTTTAACTACAGGCTGAGCAAGTGCAGAATGGTGGTAGAATGTGCATTTGGCCGTTTAAAAGGTCGCTGGCGATCGCTACTGACTCGCTCTGACCTCAGCCAAAGAAATCTCCCCATTGTTATTTCTGCTTGCTGTGTGCTCCACAATCTCTGTGAAAGTAAGGGGGAGACCTTTATGGCAGGGTGGGAGGCTGAGGCAAATCGCCTGGCTGCTGATTACGTGCAGCCAGACACCAGGGCGATTAGAAGAGCACACCAGGAAGCGCTGTGCATCAGAGAAGCTTTGAAAACCAGTTTCATGACTGGCCAGGCTACAGTGTGAAATTTCTGTTTGTTTCTCCCTTCATGAAAACCCGCCCCCTTTATTGACTCATTCATTCTCTGTAAGGAACCCACCCTCCCCGTTCCCCCAGCTTTCTTTCAAAGGAAATAGTCACTATCGTTTAAAAATCATGTATTCTTTATTAAGTGATTATAAACATAGGGAGAGAACCAAGAAGGTAATCTGGGTGAGGTTTGGGAGGAGGATAGGAGGGAAGCAAAAGGCCACTGAACAAATTCAATATAATGACAGCCTTTTGGTTGGGCTGTCCACTGGGGTGGAGTGGGAGAGTGCACGGAGCCTCCCCCCCCGCGTTCTTACACGTCTGGGTGAGGAGGATATGGAACATGGTGAGGGGGGAGGGAGGTTATACAGCGGCTGCAACGGCACTCTGTCATCCTGCTGCCGTTCCTGAAGCTCCACCAGACGCCGGAGCATGTCCGTTTGCTCACGCAGCAGCCCCAGCGTTGCAGCCTGCCACCTCTCATCTCGAGCGTCCCTCATGACCTCACATTCACTGGCATCTTTCCTAAATTTAGATAGTGTCCTTCCACTCATTCAAATGAGCTCTTTCATTGCGGGTGCATTCCATTATTTCCGTGAACATGTCGTCTCGCGTCCTCTTTCTACGCCGCCTTATCTGAGATAGCCTTCGGGATGGAGGAGGGAGGCTTGAAAAATTTGCAGCTGCTGGAGGGAGGGTTGAAAAAAAGGAGAGAAGTTTTTAAAATGATACATTTTACAGAACAATGCTTATACTCTTTCATGGTGAAAAACACTATTCACATTACATAGCACATGTGATTTCAGTACAAGGTCGCATTTTCCATCTTAATATTGAGTGCCTGTGGCTTTGGTGTTAGAGATCACAGACGCAGGTCCGGGCAACAGAATTCAGCTTGCAGGCAGCTATGGTAAGCCATTGTCTTTCGGCTTCTGCGCCCTCCTTTCCCACATACCAAGCAAAGCCTGTTGACTGCTGCGGTTTTCCTGTTAACCTTCAGCAGCAGAAAACAAACTACCCCCCCCCATCCAATTCTCTGGGATGATCGCTTTATCCCTCCCCCCACCGTGTGGCAGGTATCAGGGAAGATCCCTGCAGAAACCAAACTAACCCCCCCGCCATGAATTCTCTGGGATGATCAATGTACCCCTCCCCCGACCGCGTGGCTGGTAACAGGGAAGATCCCTGCTAGCCAAACACGAAAAGCTCAGGGCCAATCCCCCGCCCTGTGCTTAGCTAACTGCAGGGAAGGATTTCTTTTCAGCCACAGGCAACCAGCCCAGTAGGAACGGCCACCTCTGTCCCCTTAATTAAGTTCCCGTATTTCAACCAGGTTACCATGAGCGATATCACTCTCCTGAGGATTACACAGCAAGATAAAGAACGGATGTTGCTTGAATGCCAGCAAACACTGGGACCATACGCTGCCAGGCTTTGTCAGGCAATGATACCAGATTACTTGCTGCAAGCATGGCGTGGTCAAGTGTCCTACCATGGAGGACGGAATAAGGCTGCACTGCCCAGAAACCTTGTGGCAAGGCTTTTGGAGTACCTCCAGGAGAGCTTCATGGAGATGTCCCTGGAGGATTTCCGCTCCATCCCCAGACACGTTAACAGACTTTTCCGGTAGCTGTACTGGCCGCGAATGCATCCCAAGTCCTCAGGGCAAAGTAATCATTAAAAAACCCTTGCTTTTAAAACAAGTTTTATATTTTAAAAGGTAAACTCACCTGAGGTCCCTTCCATGGGGTCATGGTCTTGGATACTGGGTTGGGAGGGTACTTCAGTCAGGCTGAGAAAAAGATCCTGGCTGTTGGGGAGAACGGAGTGCTGGGTGCTCTCTGCAAGCTCGTCGTCCTCCTCCTCCTCCTCTTCCCCATCCGCAGAATCCTCAGGTGTAGCTGATGAGACTATCCCCGACCCGGAATCCACGGTCACAGGTGGGGTAGTGGTGGCGGCCCCCCCTAGAATTGCATGCAGCTCGGCGTAGAAGCGGCATGTCCGCGGCTCTGACCCGGAGCGACCGTTTGCCTCCTTTGTTTTTTGATAGGCTTGTCTGAGCTCCTTGACTTTCACGCGGCACTGATCTGAGTCCCTATTGTGGCCTCTCTCCATCATGCCCTTGGAGATTTTTTCAAAAGTTTTGGCATTTCGTCTTTTCGAACGAAGTTCTGCTAGCACTGAATCCTCTCCCCATATAGCGATCAGATCCAGTACGTCCCGTACGGTCCATGCTGGTGCTCTTTTTCGATTATCAGCCTGCATGGTTACCTGTGCTGATGAACTGAGCTATCTGTGGTCACCTGTGCTCTCCACGCTGGGCAAACAGGAAATGAAATTCAAATTTTCCTGGGGCTTTTCCTGTCTACCTGGCCAGTGCATGCGAGTTCAGATTGCTGTCCAGAGCGGTCACAATGGTGCACTCTGGGACAGCTCCCGGAGGCCAATACCATCAAATTGCGGCCACACTAACCCTAATTCGAAATGACAAAATCGATTTTGGCGCTACTCCGCTCGTCAGGGTGGAGTACAGAAATCGATTTTAAGAGCCCTTTATTTCGAAATAAATGGCTCCGTTGTGTGGACGGGTGCAGGGTTAATTCGATTTAACGCTGCTAAATCCGAATTAAAGTCATAGTGTAGACCAGGCCTTGCTTGCATTCTAATCAGGTAGATTCACCAGTACATCCAAGGGTAAGGAATACCACCTGTTGATTACATGGCAAAGATAGAGAAAAGGAAAGCATCTTGATGTATTTAACCTAATCTTTGTGACATTTAGTTTCCTAATCTTTGTCATTTAACTCCCAGGAAGCATCAGATTTACAGCTAACAATATCACTTAAAGTCACACTATTGGACTTGTTAAAGTGTCTGTGCAGGGCCAACAGTTGTGCAGGTAGGGGGAACTAGAGATGGGCAAAGTAGCTCCACCCACCAAGAGTTTTCTACAAAAACCACTAACACTTTTGTGTTGTGGCCTCACCTGCTTCTCCTCCAACCCAATAACTGTAACAAAAGGGTAGGTTAAGGCCTCCTAGCAAGATCAGATCAGCTGATCACATCTCGTTTATCTTTCATGAGAGAACAGCTGTACCCATCGCACTACAAGAGTAGTCTTCACCCCTCATGTGTGTAAGTGAAAGGAAGAAAGTGGCTAGCCAGCAAGCCTGCCAATTGTCTCACCTCCATCAGGACCCATTATGGGGAGAAGGAAAAACAGAGCAAAGAAGAGTGAGCTAGCAATAGAGATGGTATGTACAGTAATCAGCATTGCTCCCTCATCTGGACTAGAGCCCTAAAAATCAGCAAATGGGGTAGACATGGCAGTTACTAGTAGTATGATTATATGTGCATACACAGATTATCCATAGGGATAGAAAAAGTTTACACAAACTGAAAACCGCAGTCTCATACGTGAACGGAATGTACTTCCTATTAACGAATGTGTTGGGAAGGCTTAGTGAACAAGCTTTGGTCTATTACTTTGGTATTGTGTTCTAGGAGACTATCAGGACTACTATTTAGGTATATTTATCCTTCCAAAGTCAGTTTTGATTGCACAAAAACAGCAGGTTCAGGGCAACAGTTAAGTTAAGAGGTTAGGCCTAAATGAGGTTGCCTTTTGTTTAAAAGGCCAGTCCTATCTAGTGTGGATAACTTCAAGGGCACTTGATTAACTTTAAAGTGAACTACTCAAGAGTACTTAATAGCCAGCAGAAATTGTTACTGTCTTACAAAGAACAGACTGTATTCCCGCCCTCCCACCCCACTTGCTAGTGCTTCAAGAGTTATATCCCATCAGTTATTTTGGTGATTAAAAGCAAAAAAAAAAAAAAAAAAAAAAAGTAATGGTTCTACAGACCAATTTGAAAATAGCAACCTGATACACAAATAAGTTAAAGCAAAAACACAACTCACTGGCATTTGTTTATTTCAGTAAAATGAAAGTTTGACTTTTGCAGATTCTTAGCTCAAATATCCATTCAGAAGGACATCCATAAAAAAAACCCCTTGTATTAAAAACTGACAGGCATCCAGACCTCTAATATTTCAGGCAAAGTTGCAATACAAGTGATCAAATGGTTAAGTTACAGGCTTGCTGCATCACACCATCATAAAAACTGAATAAAGGGATAAACATTCAATATTTCAAGAGTACCATAAAAAAAAACCCCACTAGTAAATGCTCCAGTTTTTTGTACCATACAAGTTGTTTTAGTTCAATTCACATCTTCCTCAGCAATATATTTGCTAATTCAAATACATACATTTAAGAGTACCAGTTGACTATGAATATCCTGAAACAAAGGTATCAAGAGTAACCTCCTTCCCCAAAGAGAAACTTGTTTTAGCTCAAATAAAAGGAGCATGGTGGGGAGTGGAATGTGAAAGCCAAGGGGTGAAAAGTCTTTAGTCCCATAGCACAAGCAGAAATTTGATTAGCTAGCCATTTGGAATAACTACAGTAGAACCTTGCTAATTTTGCACTTTAATTCACCATAGTGTACTAATAGTGTGTGCCTCCACAACTCAGATTTTTTTAGTGTTGTGGGGAGGTCTTATACCACTAAGACTTCATTACTTTTTTAGACATATTACAGCCATTTACTAGTGTGTTGTGAAGTATCAAATTAAAACTAAAACTGAATTACATGGTGATGCACATTTACCAATTGCAAATTTCAGTAATTTTTACTGGTTCTCCCAGTTAATAGTGAGTTTCTACTTTTTTTTTTTTGTAGGTATTAAGATAAATTTCAATGGACAAATTAGAACACAATGTGAAGAGTGCTGCAGTAGTCCAAGATCTCAACAGTCTAAAGTATTTCCCCTATCACCAAGAGAATACCAATTCAAGATTATATATTTTTTGTGCAATTCTCTATCAGATCTACACGTGAAAAGCTCAACACCTGATTCAGTCAAAATGAAAGATACACAAGGCTTCATAACTGCTGCACTAATGGTTAATGAAGTCGAGATTTGGAAATAGGTAGTAGCATGAAATGTGTGTCCACTTAGAAATATAGTACTCAAGGAGCCTCAAGCTAGAAGCTTGTAAATGTAACAAACCTTCAGCTTGCTTTACAGAAAATCTAGTAGAAAGATTTTATTTCTGCACTGCAGAAAGTTTAAGCAGCAAGTACCTAGTTCTCAAGTGCACTTCCCCCTTTGAAACACCCAGTTCTTGTTGCACCAAGTTATATGCTGGCAGAAAGGGCTGAGGGAAGACTGTTAGCCCTGCCCCATATACATATGAATGAAAGTGCTTTTCAGGACTGAATATACCCATGTTTGTAGTGTACAACTAAAAGTGAAGGCAAATGGAATTTTACATTATATCTTATAGATTATAAAATTAACACCTCCCCATGATTTTTAGTGTTTCTGAACAAAAACAATGACCTGAACCTAAATAATGTGTAAAATAGATTAAACTGCTCATCAAGGTCAGTTTTTCTAGTAACAGTTTGGCATAGTATTAATTGCCTACCTATGTGACTATCATAGCTTACTAAGGTCAACAGTCATGCAAAATCTGGAAAGTGATCTGTGGCAAAGTCCTCCCCCACATCTATCTTATTTATCTATTGTAGGCACTCATGCTATTGCTACCAAAATGCAGAAAGCTGTCAATAGGAGAAAGCACAGATCTTTCAGGAGCAACTCCCCCAATATACTGATTTCTAGCCCTTGCAGCATGAAGTTAACTAGTGCCTCAGATTTAGATTTTATGCATTTCTAAAGTCACATACTCTTGATAAGATTTTACAAATATGCACATACATTACAAGATAGTGTAATTTAAACATTTTTCATTGGCAGTATTTTGACATTTATGCACAGATGATTCAATGGCCAGCTGCATCCATGATGTAGGACCAGCCCAATGCCGCTCTTTTTGAAGAAAGGCTATTTTAACTAAGTATGCCTTCCAAGACTTGCAGCAGAGAAACCAATAAAGTTCTGAAGACTGTATAGAACAAATTTAGAATAGACCTGTCTGAGGTTGAGAATTTCCAAAACAATTACTTTGAGAATTTCCATTGCATTTGTTTGGGTTTTGTTTTTTTAAACGACAGGAAGGATTTTGAAGTTTCAAACTAGAGAGATTTGATTTTTAATCAGTTTTACCAGAGAGTCAGAATCTGAATGTTGCCACACTACTTAAAAAAAAAAAAAAAAAAAAAC
Source organism: Emys orbicularis (assembly GCF_028017835.1). Taxonomy (NCBI): domain Eukaryota; kingdom Metazoa; phylum Chordata; order Testudines; family Emydidae; genus Emys; species Emys orbicularis. Next base: position 255,501,664 of record NC_088683.1, on the reverse strand, counting down.
TCTCTCATTAAGCAGCTTTTACTCAATACACTAAACAAACAGGGACAGAGATGACCTTAGAAAAGAGTTCCTGGGTCCTTCACCCTACCATAGTTTGTAAGCATTTCTGCTTATACTACACTGAAGGAGCCAGTAGATACTACAGCACACAATTATTGAATGCATAGAACAGTACTATAGCATTTCAATATCTTATTAGTTTTATGAAGATCTCATACAACAGCATCTATACTCCTTTTTAAGGAAAAGTGATTTTCTTGGATGAGATGTGTGGCCTAATTACCTAGTTTTACATGAATAAAAATAATTATATCAACTGAAAATATGTTGCTATTACTCTAGTGTAGTGTTGGCGACAGACCAAAGATCAATAACTCAAATGGTACTAGATGTAGTATTTGAGAGTTCACAGTGATTATAAAAGTAAAATTGCTTTGATACAGAACTTAATTAGCAGTTATTCAATGTATAAAAATTAAAGACCTTTCATTCATGCTACTATATTCTGCATTAGCATTCCAATTCTATTCGAGTTCAGTAGTACCTCAATTAAGCAGCAAAGACTTACACCAAGTCTAACTATACCCTTTGTAACCCATCCCATTGACTTCCATATTTGAATTATGTGATTTGAACAGGTAAAGTTAAGACTGATCTTAAGTCTTTGAGGACCGGAGCCCAAAAGTCTACAGACATCCTGACAGTCAGCAGAGAAGTTTCGACACACCGGCCACGTATTGTACTTAGCTCTATTTAATCCTGTGGTATTGCCATTAGAAAGAGAGAGACTTTAAAAAATACATGAATGTATTTAAGAAATCCTACTTAAATAGTTAGCTGTCCATGAAGAGTAATATATAGTACCAGTTGATAATCTAGTAGTGAAATGTAAAGTTTTGGATTCTCTCATGTCTCCCCTCCAACTCACTTTAAAACCAAGTATAAATACACCAGACCCTGATGCCTAGCTTCTAAAAAGAAGGGGCCTGCAGATTTTACATACCCAGCACTTCTTTACAGACCCACTGCCCCTGGCTGTACTTGTAAGGAAACAGCTCTTAAGTATGGGGAGCCCCCCATTGCTTGGCTTGAAGCAGCTATTTCCTGGAAACTGCTAAATCCCAAGAGCCCTGCAAATATTTACACTTCATGAAACTCAGAAGTTAAAACAAGACATTTTGTTTTATCTCCCGGAGAATGCAGGAGTCTGGATGAGGGATTGTCACTCACACAGGCCTGCAAACACCACCTCTCTTCTGCACTACATGCTCAATGGGTTCAGGAGCATGTCACACACCTGATTTAAATACTGCTTGTTTCCCTGCTTAACCGAAAACATTGGATTTAGGTCTGAGTTTGAAGGACGTTCTCAGTGGCTTCTCCTCCTGCTCCTCCTCCTCAGCCTCCCCTCGGAAAGAGGGGGTGGTGTGGATGATCTGGGTGCGGAATCGGATTTTGTTGAGCCGTGGTTTCATCCTGCCGCTAGTTGAGGCTTTCCTACTCATCTCCTTGCCCTTGCCCAGGGCCGCTGCCCCTTCGCTGGACTCAGTCTCCTCACCCTGCCCCTGGTGGTGGTGGGAGAGTTTGTAGGTAATGAGGTTGGAGGGGAGCACCTTGGAGAGTCTCCAGCGCCCGCTCCCATTGCCCGCGGCGCCCTCGCCCTCCTCCTGCAGGGCCCCCACCAGGCTCCGCATCTCCTCCGTGGTGCTCTGGCTCAGGTAGTTGGAGGCCTTGCGCCCGCTGTAATCCCTGACATCCACGTCTGCGTCGTAGGCCCCCACAAGCAGCTTGACCACTTCCAGATGGCCATGCATGGCCGCCAGGTGCAGCGCCGTATACCCGCCGCTGGTGCGCGCGTTGATGTTGATGGGCAGCCGCTGCTTGTGCGCGAAATTGACGAGCATGGCGAGCAGCTCGTGGCGCCCGTGCTTGGCGGCCCAGTGCAGGCAAGTGAAGCCGGTGATGAAGTCGCGCTTGGAGAGCAGCCCCGGCTCGCTGCTCAGCAGCCCCTCCAGGCTCTCCCACCTGCCGTCCGCGGCTGACAGCATCCAGGCGTGCTCCAGGGGGTCCAGCGCCACCGAGCTCCCCCCGCCGCTCTCTTCCTCGGCGGAGGAGGAGGCCAGCGAGGCGCTGTCCGAGTCCCCCCCGCGGGCTCGGGGGGCCCCGGGGAAGAAACTCCGTTTCAGCTGGGGGGAGCTGCCCATCATCAACTCGCGGAAGTTCTTGCGGCTGGACCTGGGGGTGGCACCCCCGCCTGAGCTGCCCGGGGAGCAGGGGGAGCCGGAACCGGCCTCGGTCCCCTCCTCCTCGGCAAGCCGGGCAGGGGCAAGCGGCTCCTCCGCGCCGTGCCCTGGCTGCAGCCCCCGGGCCACATTGCGCCGTGAGCTCCTCTTTCTGCCGCCGCCCGGGGGCACCTGGCCCAGCCGGGGCAAGTCGCTCCTGCTCCCCGCCTGGGGCGGCTGTTGCGGGCAGCTGGGGGGGCCCTTCCCCCGAAGCGCCCCATCCTCGGGGCCCGGCTTCCCCGGGGCAGCTGGCGCGATCTCCCCCAACTGCCCCCCGGGGCAAGGCGAGGAGTCCCGGCTCCGCTGTACCGAGTCCGCCTCCTCCTCAGGGGTCACCGCAATGCTGGGCAGCAGCTCCGGCGCCGCTGGGGGATCTACGGGGGCGGTGTCCGCGATGTCAGACAGCGGCTCGGGCCCCGCTGGGGGATCGAAGGGGGCGGCGGCGGCCTCGCTGCCGCCGGGTTCGAGGGGCTGGTCACCGGGCGGCGAGTCCTGCTTGTCCGCAGCCGGGGTCCCCGCGGGCCGGTAGCGCCGCCGCAGCTGCACGTACTTGGCGCCGGAGCCGGGCTCCAGGCGCACGGTGGCCACGGCGTTGACCAGCTCCTTGAAGTGCTGGCGGGCCCGGGCGCGGCGCTCCGGCTCCGGGGGGCTCAGCCAGCCCCGGAAATGCTCCAGCAGCTCCGCGTTCCGCGCCCCGCCCGCCCCGCGCCGCCAGGAACCGCAGCACCGACTCCGGGCTCAGCGCCGGCTCCTCGGCCATCGCACCCCACGCTCAGCGCGGCCCCAACATCGCCGCGGCCGCTTTCTGCGGCGGCTCAGTGCTCGGCAGCGGAGCGCTCCCCGCCCCTTGTTAATGCGGCAGCGGCTCAATCAGTGCGGCGGCTCGCGGCCCATTATACAGGCGGGGGAGGGGGGTCAGGGACCGACCGTCCGCTCCCCGCTCACGTCACGTCCGAGACTCCAGCCCGCCGCGTGCGGGGATCGCCCCGGGGCAGGGGTGCGAAGCGATTACAGCGTAGCCCTGCCCTTCGGGCCGCCCCCATAACCCCACCCCTCGCGCCACGCCCCTCCCCGCCCGTTTGCTTGGCCCCGCCCCCCGCACGGACCCTCTAGCTGCCGGTTACATTCCAACCGCCTGGAGCTTCCCGCGCGCCTCTCCCCTCCCCCTCCCGCGGCGGCCGCCCGGTGTCATGGCTTCCTCCGAGGTCGCTCGGCAGCTGGTGAGTCCCGCCCAGGGGCGCGTGAAACTTTCTCGCCTCTTCTCCCCGCATCCTCCGACCGCACCCTAAAAACTTCCTCTGCCGGGCCGGGTCCGGCCCCCTCCCCCCGGACCGAGCGCCTCATGGGGGGGACGTGCCGGCCCCAGCCTCCCCCCTCAGTCACCGCCCGCCACAGCCCCCGGCCTCCATCTCACTGCTCCCCCCATTGTCACCCGCGACGAGCTTGTAAAATGCCCCCGAGGGAGACTCGTGTGTGGTGAGCGCGCCAGGAGAGGCAGGGAGGCAGCGCCCCGTCCTGAGGGGCGGCGGGGGGTGCCGGGGAAAGGGCAGTGTCGGGGGTTTGCCTTTCAGCTGGGAGATAGAGGCGCACAAAGCGGGCGACTCCCCCATTCAAACCAGTGTTTGGTTTTAAAAGTCGGAGAAGACTCAGGGGCTGTGCCCGCAGACCTGTCATTCCACGTTCTGAGCAAATCAAAGGATGGAAACATTCATCAGCATTCCGTGATTCATTAGCTTCACTTTTACTCTTTCACGTAGCTCTGACCTGAGGTGGAACTTTACATTTGTTGTTAGCAAGTCGAGATGAGAAAAAAATCTCATCAACATTGATTCACATAAAAACCATGAATGTGCTTCAATTATGCTTACAACAGCTTTCACTTGTGACTGCTTTTACGTTTGTCCAGGCCGTATTTTTGTAAGAATGCTAACAGCAAGGTAGAGTTATGAATACTTGTTAAAATATGTAAGTACTTCAGAAGTATTCAAGTGGCCATCTTGAAAACTGTCAATTTGGGAGCCATCCAGACATAGGAACCAATCCCATGCGATTCAGATTACCAATCATGCAGCATAAATTTCTAGTTATGGATAGCAAATACTCTAATGGTTACGAACTGTAGTTCACAAACAATGCACAGACATATGTTTGAATAAGCAATTCCTTGAATAATTTCTAATAATGAGCAAATTTGATAATTTACCCTCAGTTTATAGGTAAAATTGTGAACAGAAATAAGTATCATGCTATAATCCTGTACTGAACGTGTGTACAAGGACCATACATGTGCATGTCTGTTGTCTACAGTTTGACAGGCTCTGTCAGCGTTCTAAAATTATTACTAGTCGATCCAATTCTGAGGCTTTGTCTTGCTCAAAATGGCTGAGAGTTGCTGCATATTTAAAAAGAAAAAAGCTAAACAGTCTTGGTTATGTGTTTGCATGCTTCAAGGAAAACCTTGCTCTGCATCCTGGCAAATCCTGTCAACTTTCCACTTCTTTCTTGTTCTTCAGATACACAAATCCAATCCAAAACTTGGCTCAGATTCACTTTTATTTTTGATGTAGTGAATAATTTGATTAGCTCATGACATAAAGACACATCATCTGCCCTGTTCCATCTCGGGTGTTGCTTTGTTAGATACAGAGGGACACAAAAGTGGCCTAAATAACCAGCTGGGGATTTGTCTTGTTTAGAGGAATCCCTGGGTGGAATTTAGTTGGCTGTTCTTGTGCTTTTCTGTCATATGAGGCATTCTGAAAGGTGTGTGGCCAAAGTGCTGAATGCTGATGATCCTTGGCTGTTGGATAGTCTCTGGAGGCCATTGTAGTGACATAGATTAGAGCAGCGTTTTGGGAGAATTGTGCCCTGATTACTCCCAATCAGAGAAGTGCAAAGTCTCTTTTCCTTCACTTTCCAGACTTGCCCCTAGATCCAGTGCTGAACACTGCTTCGTTTCATCCAAAAGAAGTAGCCCATTGCGTTCCATTTTATGAATATTTAATTATGCTTTAAATAAGTTTTGTAGCCTTTATATCATTTAGTACAATATATTACAATTTTATATTGCATGTTGTATATAGCATTCTGTATGTAAAGAATTACAGAGGGATTAAACTAGAGAACAAAAGTTTCACAGCCCGGACTCATGGCTCTTTTATATGAGCAGAAAGAAAAAACTGCAAAAGACTAGCATAAATGAAGAGTTGACATTTAAAAAATAAATATGTCAGAGAGTATTCTTGTGGGTTAACTACAGTGAGAGAAGATTTGAAAAAATGCAGTATCAGCAAAAATGAAATGTGATGGGGATTTAGAATTTATCAGTAGGTTTACAGATTTGGAGAGGCAAGAGAATTCTAGATAGGGCAGCAGAAGCAAACAACATTACACAGGAGAATTGCAGGGAGGGGACCAATATAAATATGGAGGGAGCATTGGGAGGGGACAAGTTCATGGGTAGTTTGGAAACACAGGATGGCAATTTTAGATTGGATTGTAGTTATTATAGGTAGAGGGAAGTGGAGACAAATAGTCTAATTTCTCAAATTAACAAATAGTAGTATTAAAGTGCTCCAGACAATTTTAATTGAATGGGGTTGGCATTCAATCTTCACAGAAAAACAAACATAAAATTTCTAGGAGAATTTCATACAGATTCAACAAAGGAATTGTATAAATTACCAATACATAATATGAATAGAATTGTAAGACTTCTTATGATGGAAGTGTGTAAAGTACTGTAGCTATACCTGAAAGAAAACAAACGAGAATAACTGAATATGAACAATCCTGCAGCAGGTATTGCTACAGTTCTTCTTTAGAATAGAAACTTGTCTTCAGTGCTGTTCAGAATAGTGGGAAAGCTTGTTGTTTAGAAGTTATTAGGATTTGAACGATACGTTGTAGTTAACTTATTAGTCTTAATATTAGGGTTTAGTTTAATTGTAAGTATAACATACAATTTAAATAACTGCATCCCTGCCCCTTGCTATAAATACTTGTATGATATAGTTGAGTAGTAACCAAAAACTGATGTTTTCATAGCTCACATACTACAATTTTGTTCAGAAAAGACATTTGCCCAACAATGTTCTAAAGCAGTTAAGTCCGTAACACTGCCATTTTACAATTTTATAAGTTAGTCTGCTTGTAGGTGCGTTATGTCCCATTCTACTTGACTGCTAACTTTTTTCACCCATTGGAAAACCAGGTGATAATGGAGTTAAGAGTCTGAAGAAACCCCCAAACTAATTATAGGGTTGATCAAATACCTCAGAGTTCCTCTTGGAGTCTGTGTCTATGTGGGTCCCACTATAGGTACACATATGCCACGTGTTGTATGAGATCAAAATCTGTTTAATAGCAGTGTCCATTAGACTTGCAGCTGTCTCCATGTGCTCCTGCTGAGGGCAGAAAGTACAGAGTGATCACAACCATCCCTCTGTTCCCTCTTACTACGCATGGGAACAAGACAGAACAAGTAGTGTCCACCCACTACCCTTAGTGGAATTTACTTCAGTTGCAAATTAGGTAGTTAGGGTTAGCTCCCTTTAAAGTAGTTTCCCCCCCCCCCCCCCTTAAATTTTATTTGTGTCTCTGCTCTCTGCACATGCCAAATGGTAGATTCAAAGCCCTTGGATTTCAACCCCTCTCAATCTTGAATGGATTAATTCCATTCACTGACAGCCACAGCTACTCTCTGTTTTGTCTCGGAGAAGCTGTGTGCAAGACTGCTCAATAAGAATGAGGCAGTCCAGAGACATTCAACTGAAGCTATATCTCTTCAAGCAATCTATGAGAAGAACATGAGACCATAGGTGGCGATTCCGTGGGAGCTCTGGGGCTGGAGCACCCACCGGCAGCCCCCCTACCAGAACCTCCCCCTCTCCCCAGCACCTCCTGCCCACCGGCGGGCCCCATCGATCAGCGCATCCCCCTCCCTCCCAGCGCCTACTATCTGCTGCTGATCAGCTCTTTCGTGGCGTCAGGAGGCGCTGTGGGGGGGGGAGAGGAGTGAGGGCACAGCACGCTCGGGGGAAGGGGCGGAACTGGGCGGGAAGAGACAGGGCGGGAGTGGAGCAGGGGTGGGAAGAAGCAGGGCAGGGGTGGGGCCTTGAGGAAAGGGGTGGAGTGGGGGCGGAGCCGGGGGGAACACCCTATGCGTGAGACCCCAAGGGGTCAGGATCAATATACAAAACTGATCAGACATCAGCTAGTACCCCTGCCAGGCGGCATGCAACACCCAAGGTTGGTACCTATAAAAAATCCTCTGCCTTGTCAAGTAGGGATCCGGCATCAAGGAGTGCCCCGATACCAATTACCACCCTTACACGGAAGACTGCTACCGTCTCCTTGCTGAAGCAAGGAAAATCTAAACACTGGGATGCGCATGGCTCCCGGCACCAGTGCCTTTCTTCCCATAAATAGATGCCCAAATCTTTGCTTTTCAGGGAACAAGCCCACTAAGCCCACTCATCAAACGGACAAGTGATGTGAGTTCAGTCTCTGGCTCAGCACCAGACAAGCACACACCACGCTCAGTAATTAGGTATGCTTCCAAACACTGACATCCATGCTGGCATTGGTGCTAGTACTGACACTGGCATCATCGATGGAATCCTTGTCGGTAGTGGCTGATTCTATGTTGGAGGAGATAACTATGTCCCAGGCACCACCATTGGCACCAGTGTTTCTACACTTGGTACTGGTGTGTGTTTCTGAACTCTCAGTTCTGAGGTCTCCTCAGTCCTCAGCGCTGCCTCACAATGATGTTTATTCTTCATCTCCATCACTAGGACACACCTTCTCTTCTCCATCCAGCAGGGAGCCTTTCATCTCTCAGATCACCCAGGTGAGAGTTTCTCTACAGACCAGAGACTCTCAAGAGCCCAAGTGTATCCACCTCCGGCATGGCAATGGCCAGGTCAACCCTGTCAGAACCAGCCTTACCAATATAATGCACCATCTTTTCTCTATGGGGCATACTGGTGACCTCCATCCAGAGCATCTAGGAGCCGATCTGCTTCCTATTGTTCAAGGAGGCATAGAGGGATCTCGATCTCCTTTTGCATCTCTTTGCCAGACCCTTTTCCACAGATGAGGAAGAGTAGCAGTATTTGTTTGGTCATGGCCTAAGCTACACCAAAAAGCCCAACCAACAAATGTTTTAAAATGTTAGGTTATGTTTGAAGACATTAGTTACATTCCTACTTTAGACAGAGAAAGGCTTGGTCTACACATATTTTTTTTGTACCAGTATGATTATTTGGGCTAGGGGGTGTGCTTTTTTTTTTTTTAACGGAAGTAGTTGTAGCAATACAACCCCCTTGGTGTGATTTCAGGTTATACGTCTCTAAAGCTACATATACTAGTATATCTTCTTCCCCTTCCAGTATGGGAATAAACTCCAGTATTTTGGTGTAAAGCATCTTTATATCAGTATAACTGTGTCCACACTGGGGAGGGTGTGTACTACTTTAACTATAATGGTATAGTTAAAGCAGTACAAATTTTGTGTTTAGACAAGTCCAAAGAGAATGTATACCATTAATAGCTGCAATGAAACTGAAACCAAAGAGTCAGCAGGCGGGCCTGTGTGTGGACAAGAAAGTGGGAGGAAGAATACATGTTTGGTATTGCAGTTGGACCTGCTCAAAAGATCCTTCTAAATACCAGCACAGGAGAACAAAATCTCTACTGTTTTTCAATTTTAAAGAATTAAAAAAAAAAAAAGTAAAGTCTATTTATTCACAACTGAAACTGGTAACATAGCAGAATTTTCTGATGCATTCTTGATCCATTGCTGATTTTGCATCTTCAGCAGCTGATGCTATTTAAAGAGTGTTCTGCTAGAAAGAAGAAGATCTGATGATCTTGTGGATAAGGGACTAGGCTGGAACTTGGGAGATCCAGGTTCATTTCCTGGCTCTTTCACTCTTTCTCTTGGAGTTTATACAAATCAATTAATGCCATCTGTGACCCATCTGTAACATGAAGACTTTTCTATTGCACAAGGAAGTTGTGAAAATAAATCCATAAATGCTTGAGGCTTCAGATGGCGGGGAGGGATCGCTCAGTGGTTTGAGTATTGGCCTGCTAAACCCAGGGTTGTGAGTTCAATCTTTGAGGGGGCTATTTAGGGATCTGGGGCAAAAAAATTGGTCCTGCTAGTGAAGGCAGGGGACTGGACTTGATGACCTTTCAAAGTCCCTTCCAGTTCTATGAGATAGGTATATCTCCATATATTATAACTGTACGCATCAGTGCAAATATATTATTAGTTAAATTTGTCCATATAATGGTTCTGAAATCTGTTTTACAAGTTACTCGTTCTCATATCTCACATCTGAAATGAGATTTTGTACCTTGTTGTTATTTTATACTCTAATATGAAAATCTAATTTCCATTCATAATTTGTGCGGAGTGAAGATAAGAAATATAGTAAATATCTTGTACCCATATAGTTACAGTCTTAAATCTGCTGCTGTTCTAAGAATTCATGTATCTGAAGAAATTTTGAAAATGATATAAATATCTTTGGCAGAAGTTGAGCCACTCAGTTTCCTGACCAAAACACGCATCTAAAAGTAGCTGATTTGGCAAAAGTTCAAGGACCCAAGGAAATAAGCCAAGTTGGACTTTTGATATGAACTACATAACACTGCTATAGTCAAAGTTTTTGTTGTGTAGTGAAGTATGGTTATATTTAGGAAATTAATCGTAAAAAGGCATCCTGTTGTTGCACATGTTTACTATATTTCAGTGCCATTATCCGCTTTGCAGTGAAAATTTGTTCTATTCAGTCATCTTCATTGTCAACAAACTTGGAAGTTAAATTCATCATATGGAATACTTTTAATTTTTTTTATTTTTTAAAGTCAAAGGTACCAGATTGACAGCTATAGAGACCAGCTCCTCTATTTTTCCACTGAGCAAGTACAGAAAGTCCATCAGTAGCTTTCTCTATACAATCCTGTTGATGGATTCAAATCCTGACATAGATGGATTGGTGCCATTTGTTATTATGTTTTTGTCGACATTTTTCCACTGAGACTGCTAGTGACTTATGCAACATAGCTAACAGTTGCATGGTAATTTAGGACACAACTAACATAGTCGAGATTTAGGCCAATGACTAGGATATGAAAGGCCGTGGTATCCCTCTACAATTATGCTGAGACTCTAACATCCTCTGTGTGTCTCAAATCTTAATTGTTGGTGTTATGAAGAAATAATATAGCTTGTTTTTTGGTCATATACCAGGTTGTATCTTCAGTTTTGTTAGACAGAAGTGCTGTTCTTGTGTTCACCTTTGTGGCTTGTATAAACTTGTCTTTTATGTTGCCTGTTGTCCCCTCTGCTCCATCAGGGACTCCATGTCCCATTTGTTTGTTTCAACCACAACCATCTCTGTCTCTTTTTTATATTGGCTCCCACACATTGGAGTGCCTTTTCTGAGGTATTTTGTCATTTTCTCTTTTTCAGATTGTGACTATATTTGAACTTGTTTTCAGTCAATACCATGTTAATTTTAGAATCACCATGTTCGATAATCCTAAAATGTAGTGTTTTCTCCTTAAATTGTTTTTGTCTGTGTACATTTTCCCAGCACTATCAGTCTAATACAGGAATGACAGTACCCTTTAGCCTCACACACAAAAATCAATAAGAGAATGAATAAATATTTAAACTATTATAAGAGATGCGCACTAGAAAGATTCAGCATAGTTTCATGATGAGTGCTAAACTAACGTCAAAAGACCTGACTGAAGTATGTCGAAACATATTCAGTGTAAAGGATGACACTTTTCCCTGAGCTTCTAAATTTAAATAAAAATCCCCCAACCTTAGTGAAGTAGGGAAAGGCTAGAATGTAAACCCAGGTTAACGTTAAGTCTTAGGCCAGGTCTACACTACCGCGGTAGTTCGACAGCTGGCAATCGAACTTCCGGGTTCGATTTATCGCGTCTGGTCTGGACGCGATATATCGATCCCGGAAGCGCTCGCCGTCGACTGCGGTACTCCAGCTCGGCGAGAGGAGTACCGCGGAGTCGACGGGGAGCCTGCCTGCCGCGTGTGGACCGCGTCTGAACCGCGGTAAGTTCGAACTAAGGTATGTCGACTTCAGCTACGTTATTCACCTAGCTGAAGTTGCGTACCTTAGTTCGAATTTGGGGGTTAGTGTAGACCAGGCCTTAGAAAGCAACAGAGGGTCCTGTGGCACCTTTAAGACTAACAGAAGTATTGGGAGCATAAGCTTTCGTGGGTAAGAACCTCACTTCTTCAGATGCAAGTCTTAGGATGCTGGCTGTATTAAAAGGCTCAGGGAATTGATAGTGGTTTGATGATTGGAAACATAGGAACACAGAATAACATGAATCTGTGGCTAATCATGGTTTTGTCCATCTGTTTATGCTGAATGGTTGTTTTTTAAATTGCATTTCAGGTTCTACAGTTAATATGTGGAAAAATAATGTTGTTTCCTTTTATTTTAGACTATTTGTTAGGCATTTCTCATATACCCATCACCAATGTATCTAAGTACCAATTCATTATTAAATAATTTTAAAAGAACTATACGCTTCTGGTACTCTAACTACATATGTAATGATATCCATTATAGTTGTGATGTATGGATAACTTTACACATTAAAAAATTCTCACCGCTCACACACTTAGAATAGGTTTTTATCTGTGTGTACCTTTCCTCAAGTTTTCAGTCTCTATTTTGAATTCCTGCTGTCCCTTATATTCTCCTGTGATTTTTTTTCTTTCTTTGTAGAGGTAAATCAGTTGGGATATCCTTCATTCACAAGTTTCCATTTCCATTAGACTAGTGTGCTTTCTTTTGTTTATAGGCTCTGATCTCACAAGTCACTTAAGCATGTGCTTAACTTTAATCATGTGAGTAATCCCATTCACTTCAGTGACTTCAATGGCAAATTAGCTGGCTACAGTAAAACTTAATTATTTATGCTATCATTTCACTAAATGAGTTGATACTTATTGTTCCACTGACAGACTTTGCAAACTGTTAATGTTTTCTTCAGTCACTTACCAGACCTAAAGAAGAGTTGTAGTTTACTAGTAGATCTCCTTATATATCACTGTTAATTGTTTGGCAACACATTTTCTTAAATAATCATTTTTCCACAGCAAAATGATAATTGTCGACCCTTATCTTTGTCTGGCCATGTTGGTTTTGATAGCTTACCAGATCAGTTGGTTAACAAATCCGTCAACCAGGGCTTCTGCTTCAACATTCTTTGTATTGGTAAGTAATATACTTTTTTTTATTATTGACAGCAGTGAATATTAAGTATTTGACCATAAACTATCTTTTGGCACAAATATTAATACAAAAAAAAAAGTGGCTGACAAGGTTACTGTTACCTCTCATCAGGAAATGACTGCAGTATTGATCCAATGTGATCTTAGGGTGTTTTTGCCTTTTTAACTATGATCCATAATATGCCTCTCTTTATTCGCAACCATCCTTTTGATTATCTTTGTTGTACAGTACTTTCATGATCAGGCTTGAGGATGCCTTAAGTCTTGTTTCATGAGCAACTTCTAGGATTCTTTAAAACTTGTGGTCTACATCCAACTCTTCTCCATAGGTAAAGTATTTCAGATAATAGAACCCAAGCCACTCCCAGGTCTATCAGTAGGAGACCTTGAAGCCTTTTTATACTTATTAATTTTCTGGCTGAATGTATTGGAGTTCTTTAGATGTACCAGCCAGACACATAACCATGCATCTTCCTAAAACCCAACACTGAACTGAGCAAGGGTATAAATAATCCACACCAACTCATACTTGTCCTTCACTTCCTCTCTGTCTATTAGCTGATGTGGTTGAAGAACAGACCTCCCTATATGCATGGAATAGCTAATCTTAAAACTTGTGTAAAATAGTGAAGATGGATAGCTGTGGTTTTAATACTGACTTAATGAAATAGTAAAGTTTTCTTGGTGTTAAGGTTTTCTCTCTTCCCCTGTCCCCCACTGATTTTTGGAATGCTGGTGCCTAGGCCACCACGGCAGGCCCATGTAAGCATGCTAAACAATCTTTATTCCTCATTTATAAGACACTAATCCTATTCTTGGATCTTAAGATTCTAGTGAGAGGCACAAAGGAATGCCCTTAGTGCTCAAAGGTGTGTTTTATTGTTGTTTTCCCTTTGGAGTACTAGTAGGTGTGTGTGCATATGTTCTACTTGTCAAGGAATTGAAGGTTTGAGGGAACATTCAAGATAATGAGGTACTGGCAATTAATTTTTTTGTACAAAACACATTTACTGGTGCTTCTAAGGGTCAAAAAGAGGAATTTGCTCATATGTTTGGAGAAGCCAATTTACAGGTAATTTCTCTTTAAACTCTTTTAATGGGGCAATAACTATAGTAACACCTATTATGCTTTGTACAAATATATGCAAATGCAAACTTCTTACTTTTTCTTTTAATTTTTTAGGGGAGACTGGAATTGGAAAATCAACCTTGATAGATACTTTGTTTAACACCAGTTTTGATGACCGCGTATCAACACATTTTCAGCCGAATGTAAGACTCAGAGCTCAGACGTATGAACTCCAGGAAAGCAATGTTCGATTGAAACTGACCATTGTAAATACAGTGGGATTTGGTGACCAGATAAACAAAGAAGATAGGTTAGTGTTTCCTCACGTGGTAAGAATTTCATTATGCAAAATAACCTTGGTCTTGAACTGTGGAGTCTGAGTAGACTTTTCAAGTTAGGTATGTGATTAAGAAAAATGTGTGGTACAAATTACATATGTACTCCAGATATTTAATTATACATTTTCCCACATAATTAATGGATTGTATTTTCTTCTTGTCCGGCAAGTTATTTGAGAAATCAACGTTTACTCTGCCCTCATGTGCACATGCCTTTATAATGTGTTACAAATTATATAAATAAAATATATAATAGTGATGGGCATTTTTTGAACTTTCATATAATTATACAGATAGTAAGTTACAGTACAATATGTTCTCTACAGAGTTGTGCTTTTAAGTTTCAGTAGGATCTACAAAAGAGTGTAAGTTGGAAGAAAAATCATCTGGATTTTTTAAATGTAGGTATATTTGAAGTTGAACAGCCTATTTAGAAGATGGAGCATTACACAGCTAGTGAATTTAGAGTTTTCTTTTCTGTCAATTAAGTTTGTTGAATTTAAATATTCATAATTATTGAACTGATTTTCTTCAGACTTTTATTGGAATGACCAGTACTATGAAGCATTTTTAATAATAATTTACATTATTTAAGACCCAGGTAGTGTTGGGCATGGATGGAGGTTGTGCATTCACTTCCAGAACATAAATTAACATTAAAGCTACGTTTTAGTCACGGGTATTTTTAGTAAAAGTCATGGACTGGTCACGGGCAGTAAACAAAAATTCACGGCCCGTGACCTGTCCATTACTTTTACTATATACCCCTGACTAAAACTTGGGGTGTCCGGGGGAGCCGCGGGTGCTGGGGGAGGTTGGCCTGGGTGCTAGTGGGGTAGGGGATGGGGGCGGTACGCGGCCTGGACCCCCGCTGGTGATGGGGGGGGGGGGTGGGCAGCGGTGCGCGGCCCAGGAACCCTGCTGGGGGAGGGGTATGGGGGGCAGGGCCAGTAGGCTCCGTACCTGTCTCCGCACCTCCTCCTCGCCCCCAGCAGCAGCAGAGTTTGAGTGTGGAAGGGGGCAGGGGGTTGGGGCACAGGACAGCATGAGGCGGGCTCTGAGTGGCGCTTACCTGGGGGGCTCCCCGGAAGCGGTGACATCCCCCTCGCTAAGGTTCTAGGCAGAGGTGTGGCCAGGCAGCTCTGTGCAGTCAAGGAGGTCACGGAATCTGTGACCTCCATGACAAACTCGCAGCTTTAATTAACATTATAGCATAGGATACTAACGAAAGAGCGTTCTTGCTAGTGACTTGCCTATTCTTGCCCATTTCTTTGAACAATGTTTAGATGATAAAGAACAGGAGTACTTGTGGCACCTTAGAGACTAACAAATTTATTTGAGCATAAGTTTTCGTGGGCTACAGCCCACTTCTTTGGATGCATATCTAGATGATAAAGAAAAATCTCAGCTACTGGTGTTAATGATACGCAGTAAAATATTTCATATTGCAAGCAAGGCTGTCTTCTACCTCTTTCAAATTCACATTCCATGTAATCAGTGCCTCTGAAATTTCACCTCCCATGATTTCGTCTACCCTGTATGCAGCAACAGATACTCAGGACCTGCTGCTCTTATGTATACAATAACATGTTTTGAAGATACATTATGGTCCTCTTGTAATTTGGATCATACAAAACAGGGAAAAGAATCTTTAAAATGTTGTTTAAAATACAAATCAGATTCTCATTCTTTAGAGAATAATTTCCTGCTCTCTTACACACATTTACCAGTAATAAGGCTCCCCAAAACACAATACTGATCTCCAAAAGATGTGAAAATATCATAATTATGGACAGCATCAGTCACATGCTATTTATAGTGATAGTCTGTTATTTCCAAGATTGAGTTGTGAGACTACAGAAATTACAGAAGTCCATGAAATGGATCACTTAAAGATTTCAGTAAAAAGCATAGCTGATACACTCTGCTTTTCATCACCAATAGAGAAAAATTTAACTATCTTTAACCCATCCTGTGCTGCATTAGTTTCTCAAACTAGTATTCAGTAACTTTAGTTTTACATTGCGTAGACAGTTTGATCATTATCCATACATTTAATATCCTGTTCTAGTATATGACTTCTTGAGCTTCCAGTGTATGTAGTTGATATGTAAAGCGATATACTCCTGGGGGAATTCTGCACCAAAAAATTAAAAATTCTGCACACAATATTTTAAAATTCTGCAAAATTCTGCATGCCAAACATATGAGACTGAGATTTAACATGTCAGAGCACAATTTTATTTGTCAAAATAACGCTACATAATCAAGCCAGTTTCAATTATTTTGGTAATTTATTTCAAAATACCTGTCAGCGAGTATGTCTGGAACAATACAGAGACACACAAAAATTCCCTCGGGAGTAGAGTTAAAGAAACCCCTATGATAACCCAGTTGCTCTTTCTCTGCCCCCTTTCCTCCCTCCCTCCCCAGCCCAGCTGGGGGGCCAGACACTCACTACCCCCCTCCCACCCCACCCCCAGCCCACCTGCGGCCCAGGGATCCAGAAGGAGAAACAGCCTGATGCTCGGTCCCAGGCTTGTGTTGAGTTTCCTGCGCACTGCCCTCTCTTTCCCTCAGGGCATTCTGGGAACTGCAGCTGCCAGGAACTCTCTAGTTCCCTCTCACCAGTAATGTCTTCTATGTGCAAGCTGGCCTCTGCTGAGTCCAATGGCCCCTAGTGATAGCTAGCAGCACTGCAGCCTATTTCTGTGGGGGAAAGGAAATTCTGCATGCACAACGTTAATTTCTGAAAATTCTGCATTGCGCAGTGGCACAGAATTCCTCAAGGAGTAAGTAATAGTATGCAGAAAAATATAACACGGATTCCCTTTTTTAGTCCCACTCTATCTGAGAGAAATTAATCTTGGGTTGCTAACACATCACATTTTTTCCCCCAGCTATCAGCCAATAGTGGATTACATAGATGCACAATTTGAGGCCTACCTCCAGGAAGAACTGAAAATTAAACGCTCCTTATACAACTACCATGACACTCGCATCCATGTCTGCCTCTATTTTATTTCACCTACAGGCCATTCCCTTAAAACGCTTGATTTGTTAACCATGAAGAATCTTGACAGCAAGGTAAGATTGTTTGAAACCAGTTTAAATGAATGAATTTGTAAAGATTCCCATTTATTGCAACATCTTGTCTCTCTTACAGTTCTTTATTTGTGGTCTTGTTAATACTGTAACTTTTTAAAGTAAAGTCAACATATTATGTTGTCAAGAAATATCATGTCACTCATCGCTTTTTTTGTTTGCTCATTGAAAGGGATGAGGGAGACTTCTGCATTAGGCAAAGTTGAAAAACCATCTTAACAAAAATGAAAAATTCTGTGGCAGATTTCTTTGGACAAAATCTGTCTCTTTGGTGACAGGGCCCTTCTACCTTGGATTCCTTCAGTGTCTAATTCACCAGAGCAGTATTCCTGGAAGTCAATTGCTTCCATGTAGCCTGATCATAAACTTGGACAGGGGACAGGTTCCATAGCACTAGCCACTTCTGCAACTCTTTTGCATCTGGTGTGTTTCCTTTTCTTTTTCTGTAGCTCTTAGCTGGTGACTCTTGCTGCTGTTCTTATTGCATGTATCTCTTGATCCATATCCTGGGGAGATTATGCCTGAGGGATAACGCCCCTGCCATCTGGAATAGGGCCTGTGATTCGCTCTGGAATCCCTCTCCCTCAAAACCCCCTATTTGTCTCAGCACTGTAGATCCTCTTCAAGATATGTCTTATCCTTATGGTCCATTAGCTCGCTGGCCCTAGCGGTCAATGTGGGCTCACCAGCCTGGGATTCAGAAGATTGTTGTTATTATTGTTGTTTCTTTGTAATACTATAATTACTGGAGACACTAATCAGGGTTGGGAGCCCCACTGTGCTAAACACTACAGACTTTGTAAAAGACAGTCCCTGTCCCAAAGAACACTCAGTCTTATTTAAGACAAGATACAAGATGTGGGAGTCTGTCAGCCTAGGATGCTAGCTGACTGAACAGCTTGGACTGGAACTGCTCTGAAGATGTCCAGAAAACTCTGTTGGAAAGCAGATTTGTGTGGCTTTCCACTAGAAATCCCTCCTGTATGAAATGAAAGTGATTTTTCATTTGAGCAAGACAGACGGTGTCTAATCCTTGCTAGTTTTCTACTCCCTTTATTGTGGGTTGCCTGCTGCACCTTAAACATTCTGGGCTCACCTTTAGCTCAGTGAGAGTATACCTGCCAGTGACTTTGGCATTTTACCCACTGGCACAGGACTCTTTTCATTTTACAGGGGAGAAATTTTTAAAAGGTCTATCTTGTATATTTCCACCTCTTTGGTTTCTATTCCATAATGTGATTTAAATGTGGTGCTCGCCCAGTTAATAGAACCACGTTTTCACCTTGCATTTCACCTAGTGGTAATTGCATCAGTTCAACCTTAGGTATTCAGACACTAATGGCTGATTCACTGAATATGGTATTTCTTAAGGTGGTGTAACAACATGCCCTCCTCAAATTCCTATCAAAGGTGGTTTCTGATTTTAATTTAAACCAAACATTCTATCTACTGGTATTTTTCCTAATGCTCCATTCACTGCAAAAAGAGGCCAGACCACATAGTTTGGAAGTGAAGAGGATATTTACTATCTGAACAGGACTAAACTGTACAATAAACCACTGGGATTCCTGGTAGCACACAGCGATATTTTTGGGGATTAGCTAGTTTCCACTCAGATTATCCAAGTGAATTAGATTCTGTATACTTTCTTCCTATGAATTAGTGACAATTAAAATGATAGGTATTGGAGCACATTCATTCAGGTCTAAGGTGACCTGTTCTGCTTATGTCAGATGTTTCTGTCACTGAAATACGAAATACTGTTACCTGGAATTCACTCTGTACTTTTGTACAGAATTACTTCCTGGATTTAGCTTCTAGATTACATCTTCAATTTGGTAGAAGAATCCTATAGTCATTGTTCAAATGAGACCTCTCAATCCCCACTTGAGTTTAAGGATGAATTATTGCTCATCACAGAGTGGATATCAGTACAAGCAATCATCTTGGAGAACTGCAGTTACTGTAGTAAGGGAAACTAACAGTTTTTTAAACATTAAATGCTTTCAACTATCTGGGTTGACTTTTTTTTTTTAATTTGTATAGTAGAACAAGTTTTGATTCAAATATTTTTCTTTAGAATGTGGGAATATGTAAACAAAGTCAATGCTAACACACCTTTCCTAGTAGTAGTCTTTCATTATATCTGTAAAGCATTTTGAGATAGATCTTGAAAAAGTACATCATCTTTCATACAAGCTATTATATGATGGATGGTTCACTCCAAGGATTAAATTGGTGATTGAAAGTAGTGCCTGATGCCTTTGGAACTCTCTGCCAGCACACCTAAAAATGCTGTAAAATGAATCATCCTTGTGTGTGTTCCTATAGCTGTGATTTCTTTGCATGTACTATGTATTATGTAGTAGTCTGTCTTGTGAGCTATGAAAAGAGATTTGTATGTTTCAATCATTAAGCAAGTAATCAATAAAGACAAATGCAAAGTACTCCTCTTAGGAAGGAACAATCAGTTGCACAAAATGGGAAATGACTGCCTAGGAAGGAGTACTGCAGAAAGAGATCTGTGGGTCATAGTGGATCACAAGCTAAATATCAGTCAACAGTGTAACACTGTTGGGAAAAAAAGCAAACATCATTCTGGGATGGATTAGCAGGACTGTTGTAAGCAAGAAGTAATTCTTCCGCTCTATTCCACACTGATTAGGCCTCAGGTGGAGTATTGTGTCCAGTTCTGAGTGCCACATTTCAGAAAAGATGTGGACAAACTGGAGAAAGTCCAGAGAACAACAACAAAAATGATGAAAGGTCTAGAAAACATGACCTGTGAAGGAAGATTGAAAAAAATGGATTTGTTTAGTCTGGAGAAGAGAAGAGTGAAGGGGGACATAATAGTTTTCATGCACATAAAAGGTTGTTACAAGGAGGAGGGAGGAAAAATTGTTCTCCTTAACCTCTGAGGATAGGACAAGAAGCAATGGGCTTAAATTGCAGCAAGGATGGTCTAAATTGGACATTAGGAAAAGCTTCATAACTGTCAGGGTGGTTAAGCACTGAAATAAATTGCCTAGGGAGGTTGTGGAATTTGCATCATTGGAGATTTTTAAAAGCAGATTAGACAAACACCTGTCAGGGATGTTCTAGATAATACTTAGTCCTGCCATGCATGCAGGGGCATGGACTAGATGACCTCTCGAGGGCCCTTCCAGTCCTTGATTCTATTATTATATTTGCAGTTGGTAAGTGGCTTTGAACTTTATATCAACAACGTATTTTAATGAGTTCTTATTTCATTTAGAAATAAATACCATTAAAAATTTTTGAATATAAAGTGGATGGAAACTTTTTTATTTATGTACTCTTTTTGGCACAGAACCTCTAGAATTTAAGTGTACATGAATTTTCTAGCTGTTTGTACTGATCATAGCATGCAAATTCACTCATTTGTAATTTGAAGTAAGAAGTACTAATGTGGTATGTTACAAACCAGGTTTTCACTTGTCTTCATATTCAGATGGTTTATCTAATGTTTTGAAGAATCAGATATTTTCTTTGTTTTTTCATGCCAGCAGAGCATTTCTGACCAAGCACTTATATGGATTTAGCTTCTGATTCATTAGGGGTACTTTTTAAAATGATAGAAAAACTTAGGTCAAGAAATTGGTGATACTTTTTTATGGCAATTTTATAGACTTAAAAAAAAAAATTCAAAATGTTTGTAAAATATGTGTAAGCTTCTATGAGTTGGGTGCATATTTGTACCAGTGGTAGCTACAGTGTGAGGGGAGTCACAAGAGTTGAGCAGCCCAACTCAAGTTCAGGAAACCCAAAATGAACTGAGAGGAAAGAAATGTGGTTTAAAATTAGTTACACCCGGAATGATTCACCATTACCACACCCTTTGAGACAATTCAGCACACAAATGTATTTTTGCTAAAATATTTACAGGTCACTGTTAAGTGAGAGAAATGACATGTGGCTTGTTCTCACTTAATGTATTTGAAAGTTTGGCCTTCAGGATGTTCAGAACAGATTTACTGTGGGAATAAGGGGCTCATGGAGTTCAGTGTAGCAGAACATTTTGCTCCTTAAAATTAAGCAAAGATTATATATTTGAGGGTTCAGCACAAACACTGTTTTGGAGGTAACTGTATATAGTACACTTAAAATCACCTGCAAAATATGTGGCAGAAGTAAAAAGGCAAAGAAAGTCTTTGGAATTATGCATGGAGGTAAGGAATGTAATTCATCAAAAATACTTTGGCATTAGTGCAAGACATTACTGTGACTTACCTGAGTACAATCTAGACCAGTGGTGGGCAACCTGCGGGCCGCATGCAGCCCATTAGGGTAAGCTGATTGTGAGCCGTGAGGCATTTTGCGGACGTTGACCGTCCACAGGCATGGCCTCCCGCAGCTCCCAGTGGCCGCAGTTCGCCGTTCCCGGCCAATGGGAGCTGCGGGAAGTGGTGGTCCGGCCCGCTAAAGTCTAGGGAAGAATGTTCCCTGCTCTTTTTTCCTCATGTGTTTGAGCTTCCTTTGTTTCCCTTCCTGCTTGATGACTCTGTTTACTGCTTTAATGCAAATTAAGCAGAGCACACATTCCTTTGTTTAGGACAGACCCGGTTGCCAACTTCTGGCTGGAACATGTGTTGTTAACACCGTACAGTGGAATCTTAAACTTCACATACAGTGTTGTCTCACATATTTTACCAGGGGACAATAATGACCAGCAAATTGAGTTTTCAAATGATACCTTACAAAGTGTATTTTGTACAAAGATTATTACAATAGTGTGTAGTGTGGAAATACAGGGGTACATTCTGTGTCAATTACTAAAAAAAGGCTTCATTTGGAACAGCACACTCACCATACAAAAATGGATATTGCAGAGAGAAAACCAGGAGAAGACGATGAAAATTACTTTCATTTGATTTTTTAGAAGTTTTGATTTGATTAGCTAGACACATATTTGGTAGTATAAAACCGTTGCGTTTCATACTTGAGATGTAAGACATTAGGCGGGAAAGGAACGAGTTGGTACCAACAAGCCTACAGTAGAACCTCAGAGTTACGAACACCTCGGGAATGGAGGTTGTAACGCTGAAATGTTTGTAACTCTGAACAAAATGTTATGGTTCTTACAAAAGTTTACAACTGAACATTGAGCTCTGAAACTTTACTATGCAGAAGAAGAATGCAGCCATCTTAATTTAAATGAAACAAGCACAGAAACAGTTTCCTTCCCTTGTCAAATCTTTTTTTTAAACTTTCCCTTTATTTTTTTTAGTAGTTTACATTTAACACGGTACTGTACTGTACAGTATTTGCTTTCTTTTTTTTGTTTTTGGTCTCTCCTGCCTGATTGCATACTTCCAGTTCCAAATGAGGTGTGTGGTTGACCTGTCAGTTTGTAACTCTGGTGTTCGTAACTCCGAAGTCCTACTTTACATAAGAGAACAATTAAGCTAATGCCTTGAAGTTTATCCTTTATTATTGAAATCCCTGCATTTTGCACCAAACAGTGAGGGCGCTTAAGCCAGAAACCTACAGTTGTGGTTAGTTTTGGAAAATTGTGAGTTCTAAGGTTAGATTAATTTTTTTGTTTTGCTTTTCAAATTTTAAAGAGCCCATCAGTCTTTGAGTGCTGGCTATGGCCTGTAAGACATGGAAGTTCCTTACTTAAAGGGTGGATGGAATATGGAACAGTTTCTCAGGGAATATGGGAAACTTAAGGGGTACAGCCTTCAGTTAAACAGTCTTAATTAAATATGGATTGATCTGATGGATAATTCTGTAACACATCTCTGGATGTCCAGAACCGTGCCTTTTAAGGTACACCTCTACCCCGATATAACGCTGTCCTCGGGAGCCAAAAAATCTTACCACGTTATAGGTGAAACCGTGTTATATTGAACTTGCTTTGATCTGCCGGAGCGCGCAGCCCCGCCCACCCCGGAGTGCTGCTTTACCGCGTTATATCCGAATTTGTGTTATATCGGGTCACGTTATATTGGGGTAGACGTGTATCTTTATTGCCGTTTATTAATTTGTACCCATGTATGGTTACAAGAAATATATTTTTTGAATAAAGCTACTAAAATTGCAAATAATAGAGTTTAGATAATCCTGACAAAAACAAGTGTTGCCTTAGCAGATAAATTAAGGTAAATATAACTGTATCCTGTTACATGCTTAATGTTGGAGTATTATTGCTTTAGCCTTGGACGCAGTGTATTTATAATGGTTTAAAGTAGACCTGTTTAACTATTATAGCAGTCTGTGCTGCTGATTGTTTTGTTAGTCTTATAGTTATTTCATCAGCAGTCGTTCTCTACCATACATTGTGCAAACAGTTCCTCGTTTTTGGGTGGGAGGCGGCCAGTACGTCTCTCGGCCCACGCCGCTTCCAGCAGCTCCCATTGGTCTGGAGCAGCGAACCGTGGCCCGTGGGAGCCGCGATCGGCCGGACCTGCGGACGCGGCAGGTAAACAAACCAGCCCGGCCCGCCAGGGGCTTTCCCTACACAAGCGGCGTCCCAAGTTTGGGAAACACTGCGCTAGAGACACCTTTATTTTGTTAAAACTTGTTGAAATGAACCAATGCTGATTATTTAAAGCATTTAAAAGGAAGTCTGACATAAACTATAACTGCTTATCTCATTCCTAAAGCTATAGGGAGAAAATAATCTACCTGGAACATCTCTAATATGATATTTTAGAGCCTAGATTATCAACATCAGCAGTGTTATATTGCTTTATCTTTACCTAGGAAAGTTGGTAATATATAGAAGTGATTCACAATAATTTAGGAAGCTTTTGTCTTTTCAGTCTCTCGTTCTGTGTTTGGGGTTGTTTTTTGTGGACAATGTAAGAATTCTATAATCTGTTTATGAATTCCCTGTATTGAGAGATTTCACTGTCTGTAGTATATTCAAAGGTAAGAAGTGTGGGTTTGTGTTCCCTGCTTGTCGTGGAGTAAATCTTCAGTCTTCTGTGGAATTAAAAAACAATTGTATATGAGCTTCTGAAAAAGTAGTTTGGACTTTGAAATAGATTTCTCTTACCTTGTCACGTACAAGGCGTGTGCACCATCTGTCCGTTACACACATTTTATTTTGGAGGAATTCTTGTCTCAATGGTCATCGGAAGATTAATGTTTGCAAAGATGGAAAGTGCTATATTAGGTACTAAGTTATGGTAAAAATGTGATAGAATGATGGTAAAAGAAATATAAAATGTTCCTGACATTTTCTTGTAGCTAGGGTAATGTACCTCCATGGAAACAGGTCTTTTAATTTTGACTTCCTGGGTAATTGTTCTCATAGACTAAGTCCAGATTTTTTTAAGTTTTTATGAGCTTCTTTTTAAGGAGTGCTTTGCTGCTGCTGTTTGTTTTTAACTTGGTTCTGCTGTATTATACTGGTGGGTTACTGCTGAGGGCTTCTATGCAAGTCCATCAGTCTAGTTCTTTGTGAACCTGCCTTGGGGGTATTGCTGATTCCATTGCTCCGTAGCAATCTTCAATGTAGCCTTGTGGGAGATCTCAAGAGGAGTCTCAAAGTTTGATCAACTTTGTGTGTTCGTTTGCTCATCTATGCATGTGCTCCCCCTTTTGCTGGTGCCAGAGCTGGGTGGGCCCAGCTCTGAGGGTTGTGACCTGGCGCACGGTGTCATAGTGCCACTTAAGTTTGGCTCGTCTGATCCTCTGTCTTCATCTGTAGAAGGGCACGTGAGCCAGACATGAATTTCGCCATGACCCTGTGCATCAGGTCGTTAACATCACTCAGTTTGGGGGCCTAATCAAATGTGTTTTTTACAGCCATTTCCAGGATTTCACAATCTCTGTGACAAAATCACAACAATATCATATGCTAATTAGGATAGTCTCATTCAGTGCACAGAATAGAGAATGATCATTTAATGAGTAGGTATTCAATATTTTGTTTTCTCCTCATTGTTCAATGTGTGGTTCCAGGCCTCCTTACTTACCGCAAGCTTTTCAGACCTTGCTGTAAATCCAGCATTATTAATTTCCTCATGGGCTTGTCTATGGTGCTCATCACTATAATATCTGAGTGCTTCACAAACAATTTATCTTCACAACACCCAGGTGAGATGAGGGACTATATCCCCATTTTGGAGATGGGGAACTGAGGTGCAGAGAAATTAAGGTAAAAAGTATCCACTAATTTTGGGTACCCAGTCTGACACTTGGGATCTGATTATTCAGAATACGTAGCATTGTATATCACTTTAAATGTTCAAAGCACAGTTCCCATTGACTTCCGTTGTACTTGTGATCACTCAGCACTTCTCCAAATCAGACCACAGGGTCTCAGAAAATGAGGGAAACATTTAGTGACCTCTTGTGAAAAATTTGGTTTAAGTGACTCAACCAGCCTTGCAGAGGCAGCAATAGACTCCAATTCTCCAGGGCAGCATTCAAGTGCCTTAACTATAAGATAATCCTTTATCTTCCCTCAGTCCCTTGCCTCATTGTCTACACACCTTCCAGCTTCTTTGGCAAATCAGGTAGTACCTTCCTTTACTACACAACCCTGATTCATCCCTAGAGCAGGTCCATCCTATGTACTGAATGAGGCAGGGGTCCTGTGGAAGAAATGGTATGTGATCACGTATTTAAAGACTGTATCATAATGTATATGCATAGGGGGGACAAATGAAGGATGCACAGGTAACCTTAATTCTGGCATTTCTTAACTTTTGAGTTCTCAGTTTTGCCACATCAAGGTTTTTAATTTTTTCTGCCATATAAAATATGTTCCACAACCATCAGTATAAATCTCATGCTTTTCCTATCAGTTAAATATTAAATTGACAAGGTTTTATGTGGTGATGTAGCTGTATTGGTCCTAGGAAATTAGAGAGAAAACGTGGGTGAGGTAATATCTCTTACTGGACCAACTTCAGTTGGTGAGAGACAAGCTTTCGAGCCACACAGAGCGCTTCTTCTTGCCTCTCTAAAAAGGTTTTATGGTTGGCAGTGCAACATGCTAGCAGGGCAAAGTTAAATATTTGAATCTAAGAGCACAGCAGACTTTTAGGGTACCAACAAGGAGAAAACAGCAAATTTGCTGTTTTATAGGCATAGAGAAATAGCTAGTGTACACAGTGTTAATATAAATTTTTCTTAACTTTGTATTTAGTATCTTAGTAAAATTATATATATTGTAGCTGTGTGTATGTTGCTATTCTTTTCCTTATGGTTATCTTTGAATGGTGATGGAGGTTTGCTTTCTTTCTAGTGGGATTATAATACCTTTCTTCTATTCACTTTTGTTCTCTGATCAGCTCTGGTTTGGTGGGATTATTAGGTAATACATTACTGCTTGATTATGATGTTCAAAGTATTCACTTTGGAAATGTACACAGTGTTTATTATTAGTTTGTTGGCTTTTGAATGAAACCATTCACATAAGAGTCACTGGAAAGCTTGTTAGAAATTAATTAATTCAGACATTATGGGAAACTGAATATTTTAACATATAAAACTTACAGGCTTGAAAACAAAGCCTTTACACATCTCATGTTGTTTATATTATTTAATAGGTGAACATTATACCAGTCATAGCCAAAGCAGACACCATTTCTAAAACTGAACTACAGAAGTTTAAAATTAAACTCATGAGTGAATTGGTTAGTAATGGAGTCCAGATATACCAGTTTCCAACAGATGATGAAACCATTTCTAAAATTAATGCCACTATGAATGTAAGTATGTTGCATACATTTGAAAGAATGTTTGATATTCTGGTATTAAAGTATCCTCTTTACCACTTTTCATGCGTTTTCTTGCATGTACTTCTTGAGGCAATAGGGTTTTGTATTTGTAGCATTTGGATATTTACATTTGTCTTTTTATGAGCTACTTAAGGAAAAATTTAGAAACACTCATCTAGTCTGGGTCCCCTCCCCCCAAAAATGTGTTACTCTAATAACTTTCTTCCCAGTTAGCAGTACTTCAGGTTTGGTTGTGGAGCAGTCATTCAGTGTTGAGGCAACATTTCCTGCCTCATGGCTGTCTGAGCTTGTGGCATGAGCAAGATCTCAGGCCTCAAGCCCTGCACTTCCTGTAATGGCCTCATGTCTGTCACTGGTGGATGCTGAAGATGCCTGTTCTGCTTTGAGGAAGGCTGTATCCCAAATAGCGCAACTGTCTGCTGGCCTTTTCCAATAGAAATTGATGCATGAGGGACAACTACCTCAAACTCCATTTATTGTAGCAATCTATGAAGACTGTATTGGATTTGAGAACCAGGAGTCCTTGTGACATTGGCAGCCCTCCTTTGAAGCTCCAAAGTCCCTTAGTGCA